>NW_013525292.1:317196-338012 GCF_000836215.1 Papilio polytes
GTGAAGAAAGTTTATTTTTTATATAGTCTATTTGGTCATTCCAAGTCAGATTCTTGTTAATTCTCAGTCCAAGGTATTTTTCGTTAGTCTTCTGTTCTATAGGAATATTGTTGATAGTTAGTTCGTCGTGTGGTGGTATATGTTTGTTATTAGATTTAAATATTATGTAACAGGTTTTTGTTGTATTTATTGTTAGTAGATTATATTGGAACCATTCATATAGTTTATCCTGGTCCTCTTGTGCTTTTTTCATGATATCATGTATATTAGGTCCAAAGTAAAATAAGCATGTATCGTCCGCGTACAGAGTTATATGTCCATGTAAGCCTATCTCTGTAATATTGTTAATATATATAAGGAATAGTAGTGGACCCAATACAGACCCCTGCGGTACGCCGCATAAGACTGGTGCTGCACTGCTTGCGAAGCCATCTATCTTGACTACTTGTTTTCTGTTATTTAAATATGAGGTGAGAATTTTAAGTGCATTTTTTTTTATACCGATATGTTGTAACTTATATAATAGTAGTTCATGACTCACAGTGTCGAAGGCTTTTTTTAAGTCAATGAAGACTCCTAAGGCAATGTGCTTTTTATCTATGCTGGTTTTTATTTTTGATGTAAGGTTTATTACAGCAGCAGTTGTATTGCTTTTTGTTCTAAATCCATATTGGTGTTCAGATATAAAGTTAAAGGAATCTAAATAATTAATCAATCGGCTGTAAATAATTTTTTCAAAAATTTTAGCAAGTACCGGCAGCACTGATATTGGGCGATAGTTGCCGGGGTCTGTTTTGGGTCCAGATTTGTAGATTGGTATAACCTTAGCAACCTTCAACGAATCCGGAAATACACCGTTCTTCATTAGTATGTTAAAGCATTGTGCTAAAGGACCACTTATAATGTGTTTTAAACATTTTATAGCTTTGGTATTAATTTTGTCTAAGCCAGTGCTTGAATTGACATCCAAATCATCAATGATTTTGCTAACCTCGTAGGAATTGCATGGTTCTAGTGTAGATAATTCAGGAATATGTTTATCTGTTTTGGTTATGAGATGAGTTGACATATTATGATAATGATTCGGTATTTGTTCTGCTAATTTTGAACCTATTGTGGAAAAGAATTGGTTAAAGATCTCACAGATTTCATGTGTATTAGTAATTAATTTGGTATCTATAAGAAGTTTCGTCGGAGCACAGCTTTGTTTTTTTTTATTATTAGTTAAGTCATTTATTAGGGTCCACATTTTCTTTGGCTTTTTCAAGCAATTTTTGAATAAGTTCAGATAGTAAGAATTTTTTGTATCTCTAATTTCTTTTGATAATGAAAACTTTCTGTCTTTATAGTTTTCTTGTAGGGTTTTGTTATTAGGATCTTTCTTGAGTAATATCCATAAATTGTTTCTTTGTTTTATCCCATCCAGAATGTTCTTGTTTATCCAGTCTTTTTGAGGCGGATTTAGTACTTTGGTTTTTGTAATCTTCTTGTTTTCAATATGTTGTTTTATTTTGTCTTCTAGTGTAGTGTAGTTATCAATAACATCTATACATCCTTCTGATTTTACTGATTTGTACAATTCATCATAGTTGATAGCTTCATAGCTTGTGCGTACTGTTTTCAGTGGTTTAAATTTATTAATTTGTAAATATATTTGTTTATGGTCGGACATTGGGGAATTAATGATGGCAAGATTGATGTTATTATTGTTGACATTAGTGGTGACGTGGTCTAATATAGATTTTTTTGTAGTTGAGTCTCTTGTACAGTATGTTTTGTTTATTTTATTCAGTAATCTATATCCGCTTTCTTTGATAGCTTTTTTATACTTCATCTGCTTTATATCTTTTGTCAATAGGTCAATATTAAAGTCACCGAAAACTAGTGCTCTCTTTCTCTGTTGTAATTGTGTTTCGTAAATATCTAAAAAGTTCTTAAAGTTTGTATCCCCAGGATGGTACACTATACCTATATCGAGTCCATATCTTTGTATTTTTATCCATAGGAAATTATTTCCGTCTCTGTAGGTTGATTCAATCAATTCGTGTTTTAGATTATTGTGTACGTATGCTGATACTCCGCCACCTCTGGTATCCGATCTATAGTTGTAATAGTGAGTGTATGAGGGTATCTGCAATGCAAGAGCTTGGTTTTCTGTCGCTATCCATGTCTCTGTTAGTAAGATGATGTGTACAGTTGTGGAAATAGATTTAATTATGCATTTTAATTCGTCAAATTTACCCGGTTTTCGGATACTCCGAGCATTTAGATAAAGAAATGAAAGCCATGATTTTTCGGTCTGTATATCTTGGTGATTGTTTACGATTTGATAAGTTATACTGTCGTCTATAGTTTTATTTATTATTACTGGTTGGAGTTTTTTGTAGTAGAATTTACTATTTTTGGTATGCCATTAATGTATTTAATAGTTATGTCTCTTTCTCCATTGTTTACGCGATGAGTTAATTCGTTTTTTATTTTTTGGAAATAATCTCGTTGCGCTGGTGTTTGGTCGGAAAATATTTTTACATTAGTAGACAATTTGTTTTTGCTGCGTAGCAGTTGCATGGCAGCATCTGGATTATCAAAACAGACCTTTAGTCCTCGCATTTTGCCGGGAAGAAACTTTCCAATTCGAAAAATCTTTGTGGGCTTTGAGATGTCCTTATTTATTTGAGATAAGATTTTGAGCACTTCGGACTCATCATTCAGCAGTCTCTGTTCAACATTAGACGATGTTTGTTCTGGTACACCTGCTATAATAATGTTATGTTCTCTTTTCTTCCTTTCTTGGATCTCATGTATTATTTGTTCATTAAGACTGAGCTGGTAATTTGCAGATGATTCTGGCATTATTTTTAGTTGTCTGAAGTCAGATTCAAGTGACATTATCTTATTCTCGCCCTGAGATATTTTTGTTTCCAATTGTGACAGTTGCGCCTTTATTCGATTCTGTTCTGATGCGATTTCTGAGGTAGATGATTTAATGTCTTGAATATTCGAAGTCATTTCTATTATATTAGTGTTGATTAAATTTCTTGTTTGCTCGTGTGCAGTCTTTAATTCGGTGATTTCATCTTTAACTTCCGCCATATTGTTTTTCATTTGATTCATTATTTTTGTGTTTGTCTCGACATAGGTTTCTAATAAGGAAGAAATACGTGTTAATTCGTCTCGAACTAATTTAATATCGCTTATGCATTCACAATCGCTGCGATCCGGGTATTTTCTTTTGCGAAATGTAATTTGCGTATCAATCGCCTCACCAGATATTTTTGAAAGATCAGGTTGAGATTTACTACCGCTGTCAGTAGCAGTTTTTTGTGGCGACCGCATAGTACTCATGGTCAATCTTTATAATATGCGTGTACGGAGCACAGTAATAAATAGCACAGCAATAAAGGCCCCTTGCAATGCAGTGCGTCGATGCGATGCACAGCGAGTGTCCGAGAAAAAGGTCTTATGCGCCGTGCAGAACGCGGCGCTTACGCGTTTCGATCACAGATACTTTCAAGATTGAAGATGTCGGTATTTTAACAGTTTTGAGATGTATTTGAGCAATGTATTTGGTCACAATACATACATTAATAGTTATTAAGAGTCAATTTATCACTCATAACTTAGCACACACTTAATAGTTTTTCTGTATACACATTTAAGTTCACAACAATTACTTTTAACTGGGTAATGAATTAATTTTAACCGAGCGGATTTAAAACGCTGTTACACGGGTTACCGGCGACATACATTAAGTTTTATGCGAAGACATTAGTTGTGTAACTTGATGTCATTATGAGAACTTTACCTAAAGGAGTATGTACTTTAATTGACAAGATAATTACTTGAACTAAAACCTTTGTTTGTGACCTTTAAAATTGTTAGTAGAATAACTGACTTAACGATACGTTTGCACGAATACTGTGAAACTGCACATTTTTAGATCTGCAGATGTTTTGCGACAAGACTTTAGCCGTTTTCTAGTCTGTGAACCGACGCGCTATTTATTTCGCAAAGTAGACTTGTTTATGAAATTCAAAATCTATAATAAAAATTAGCATCTGTTGAACATTTACTAAGTATTATTTCTTTCATATTGTAAATAATATTTGTTACACGTGTTTTATAACCTCTTTACATGTAATTAGTAGGTGTTATTATAATAAACGCCGTTGGTGTTTTTAAAGAATTTTCGGCAATAGAAATCCACGGTTATTATGGAAACAGGGCCGCGGATTTGCGCACTTCTATATACAAAAATGTTTGTTTTGTCCGTTGTCGCGTGTCTCCCACTTGCGACAATATTTGCACAGCGGCGTGTCTGTTTGTTTTATAGTATTGTACTTAACATATATAAATACGTAAATCTAATCTACATAAAATATCAATATGTGACGTCGCTAAATCGCAACACATTTTTTAATTTAACTCATTTTTTACAAGACTTGATCGATACTTAAAATACTTAAAATAAATAGCGAAATATAAAATATTTTATAACAATTTTATTTTAAGAAATATACTAATAAAGCGATTTACAATTATTTAAATCATGTTTTAAGGAAAGGCAATTAATTCACACAGAAATTGATGAATCGACAATGATAAATATTAGAAGCTTTGTTTCATTAATTATTTGGTGAAATGTTAATTTTGAAACGTCTTACGTTGTACGAAAATAAATTAATTCTATTGCGTGTAGTCCTTGATAAATAAATCAAGCAGAGACTGCCAATAAGTTAACACTAAGTGATAAACATCTATTCAACATGTTTTAAAGTAAATAACCTTCTACATAAACTTATACACAATTACGGTAGCATTAAACATTTATACACTTTCATTGCAAAGGGCAAAAAAACTCACCCATCCCAGCTAAGGCAAGACTCAAGACCGCCGTAAACATGCAACTATATTTTAATGATCTCTTGCACTTGGAAGGTCGACTTCGTTAAGTACACTCATTGACATTAAAAACGTTATATAAAGTATTTTTAACGCTTAGCGTGCGCCATTGTACAGGGTAGGGATTATGGGTTGGGTTCGACGCCCTAGGCCGCAGGTAGCTCTGTCTACCTCGCTCTGCCAGGGTGTGATAGAGGTACCGTTATGCATTTAATTTTATACACCAGTGCAATTAAAATGGTCTATTCAGTTATTCCTTTTAATTTGCAACTAAATATATGAGCGTAAAAACCTTTGAGAGATATTTTTTTTATTTACGTTAATTGCCAGTAGGTTACATGATAATGGATTTTTTTTTAATAATTAAAACTGATATTAAATTTTGAACAAATTTGATCCATATTTAACGACTAATGATTGTTTTTGGATCGTGTAAGCTTGTATCTATTCATTTTAAATTTTGACCGATAATTACCAAAGAGTAAATATCAAAGAATGGAATGGATATTTGTAATTTACATAAAAATAAAAAAGACTCAATTTAGTTGTCTATGCTAGACGAATTATGCATTTCAGCTTTAATATATCTCAGCCTGTCTAAAAAGTACTTCAAGTACTTACTTATAAAATATTCAGGGCGGAAACTAAGTGGTGGGGTGAGAAGTAGATGGGCACTTCCGGCGGGGTGAGGGGCTGCGGTAGCGCCACCTGCGAAGTGACGTCGTCAACCTGCACTAGCCACTGAGCTACTTGACCGAGGAAGAGGCTCGCCTCATAGTGACGATGAATGGATCTTTCTAAAAGATATTTTGTTAGTTATAACATGACGTTAGCTTTAATTGTAAAAGCGGAGCATCATTAGATGACATGACTGGAACTAGTTCAGTTCGGGGTTTCGTGTTCCGTCCTGTAATACAGTTTGAACACGAACCTTACTACATGATATCTCACTGTAGATATGTATGTTTATATTACTGCGATTTTTCTCGAATTTGAATCTTAAACGCAAATAATTGAAGTCTAACCGCACTTTGAATTTACTTAACGGTCACTAAAAGAGAACTTAAATTAGTAAGAAAGTACAGTAATTACAAATGTACACTAAGGTGCATCTTAAGTGCCCGTAACAGGAATGAATGTGGCACTATTTCACATAGTATTTTATGTAAAATAATGAGAATTCTCTCTGCGCAGCTACAAGTTCTGAACACTTATATACGAGTACATATATAACATCATAGGTAAATATTGTGTGGTGTGTCACTCAGGGATACCTTACGCCAGTCGCGTGTCTCAAAGGCGGTTGTAAATGGAAATAACATGTTCTTTATTACGTTACCTCCGCACTCCGCACTCCGCACCCCGCGCCCTACACCGCCTACACCGCGCACCGCAACTTCAATTTTATTACTTGCTCTGTTGTCTTGATTTCGTCGATTTTTATTATGTGTTATTGGACAATTTTAATCTACATTTTGTAATGCTTAGAAACAAATATAAATTTCCTAGAAACTGACGAATGAAGTATCTTCCATTCATTATTAATTCACTACGCATTAAACGTCTACTTTTTACTTCAATCAAAGCAATCTGATTCGCAACAGCTAAATACATGTGTCGCAAAAGCTTTTAAAATGTAACCTAACGGTTTCAAAGCGAGCTCCGCAGCTGTCGTATGAAAATAAATGAAAAACGTCGACCCTCACCAGGGGGCGCGTAATGTTTCCGCATTGACGTTTTCACACCTAGTTTAAATGTACTTGTCGCTGCTTCGATTTGCTTAGTTTTTCTTTCTTGCAATACTTGGTAAGTTAAAAGTTAAATACATCGCTGCTTTAATTAGAATTGCCTAGTTTAAGAACGGCGTTAAACAGTAATGTATGTTCTACACCTTTATTCTGTTAATTATACGAATGTTATAAAAAGGCGCTACAATTTTGTTCAAAAACATCTCAAAGTATTAATAAAATAATTGTAATCATGTTAATTTTATAAATTCGGAAGTTTAGATGGATGGATGTTTGTTCGAGTTTGTAGCATAAACGGCTCAACAAAGCTCGATGAAATTTGGCATAGGTCTAGAGGATAGTCTGGAAGAACACATAGGATTCTTACTTTTGTATTTTTTTTAATCCCACGCGGACGGTTGCTGGCGTAAGCTAGTGGTTTCATAAGGATACGGTACTTCAGAATTCCTGTGACGCTAAAACAACCTAACTCCGCTAATAAATAAAAAAGGCTCGGTCAGAATGTAAAATCTTATGATTCCCGACACGATCACAGGAAACGGAAGTTCAGTTCCTACACGTAATACCTAGATGGCGTTGTATTTAGACATTCTAGACAAGCGCCGCGATTCAGTCTAGTTCTGAGAAACTATCACACTTCCTGTTACATAGATATTTTCAATAGCAAATCTATATTGTCATAATAAAGCGTAAACACACACTTCTTTGTTGCCTAAGATATTTCTTTAATAAAAAGCCCTACACTTACGTCACGCTTTAGGCTATATATTTTCACGCCGTTAAATTTAGGGGGTAAATAAATCGGAAAAATTCATCTCGTGGAAAAGAGACCATAAACTACAAGCTATCAACATTAAGAAAGTAAGGTTATTATAATAACGGTAATTTTAACATTTGCAATTGAGAATTTGACAAATGTAAACAATGAAATTAAGTTTTTGTAATTTCATGCGGATAAAGCCGCATGGGAACAGCTAGTATATTTATATATTTTTATTTTAATGTTGATTCGCATATTTAAAATGTTTTAATTTTTCTTCTAAAGACATTTGCATGTTTAAATTAAACAGTACTTTAATTTTATATAACTAACTTGTAATAATGTAAACATATTATGAAATAAACGTACTTGTTTATTAAAGAAATAAAACTTGTGTCTGTTTTTCTTTACAAATATGTATCCGTTATAATTAAAATTAGTTACTTATTTTTATTGTTGACATACAGTATTCTTTGACATATGAATACCGAAAATTATTGTTGAGTTTATCTGTGTGCTGTGTGGCATCCGCGGTGCGTGGCTAGAGGAGGGGATAGATCCTGTCGCAGTCCGAGGCGACAGCCTTGAGTGAGGTCGATTACGCTCAAGAGGGCGTTTTACATACAACGTTACGTAACATTCTAATAAGGTTATAAGATGTATCATTAACACACAACAACGAAAAACTACAGTTTTTTCTAACATTACCTTTAATACACACAGAAACTAATATTTAAAAAAAAACCTATAAGTAAATCGTACTTACGATAGTGTACGTGGAAACCGTAATAAGATTTGTTGTTATTAGCAAACCTAGGTTTTCAAACGCATTAAAATGTCTCAATTTCGAACTAGGCTATGACCTTTTTGCCTTATAAAAGTGTGTAGTGTAAATCAAAACATATTCTTCCACAAAGTGGTTCTTGCAGTCAGTAATTAGTGCAACTTTTTTGTGTTTTCAATGTATGTTTAAATCCTTGGTTTCGATCACTGTCGATTTAATGCAATACAAAGTACCGCGATACCTCCCACAGGAAATAGACATTGCTTCATTAATGCTTATTACATGTGATGACGTCACGGCGCGGGGCGCGGGGGCTTTGACGTCACGCACGTCCACTCCGCATCCTCTACGCCTTCCTGCACAAAACACTATTAAACGCACGCCTCCTGAATTCAGACAAAGTTAATGTGGATATGTGGACGAAGTTTTTTAGGATATGTCCGTAAAATTAACTTAAAGCAGTGCTTTTTAGTTTTTAATGTTAATGTTTGTTATGAATTAATTCTGAAAATTAGATTTTTACGGTACGAACGGATAAATAAGTATTTTATACGTTTTCTTTTTATTTAAGGTCCTTAAAATACGCGTGTAAAATAATGCGTTGTTAAAACGGACACCTAGAGATATATATTTTAATAATATCCGGCTAAATAATAAATGATGGTCAATGTCAGGCGCATTGGATGCGTCAGAACAGTTTCCTGTTTACTCCTGTGTTAATTATGCTAATTGTTGCGTGATGTATTTTTAGATATGGATAGGTGGCCGCGCGATGCATTCGCCAAATTGTAACCAATTAGCATATGTACACATAATTCAAAATTCATCAGCTCGTATTTTCCTCATTGCCTCGCATTGAATGTCAATTTTGCGTGACAGCCGCTCAAATGGTAGGAGAGTAATTAAAGATATCTACACTAAGGGACTGTTTAATTTACCATTAATTGTTACTAGCAGTTAACGTGGATTCTTAGCTTCCATATGAATATTTTACAATAAATTTTAAATTTCATGTATGCGCTTTAATGCTCGTTATTTGATATGTTCAAAGATAACTTAGGAAACCAATATTTTCTCATGACATTTACGATTAAACTATGATCAAATTACAATCAACATTGACCGGAACAAGCAATCAAACTTGGGCGTATAAATTTAAAGCGATTTATTAATCGCTTAAAGCCTATTGGCTTGAGTACCCACGACTCTTGAACTTGGTCATGGTAAACTTTCAATTAAATATAATTAGATCCAATTATGTGAAACTAAATATCTTTTTAACTAGACTTCTATTACATCTGCCTACACCAGTCACAGCTGTGTTGGATTGCATTCGAATTGCATTGTTAAGGAGCGTTTACACTGCATGATGACTGCAAAGTCGCAGAAACTCAGAAACTTTTCAGTGGTAAAGTCCGCTTTAACATCTCGCGCGAATGGGTCGGCTCGCATAGTGTTCGCATAGTGAAATACCATGACCACACAAAAGACAGGCGTGAAATGGGAGAAATACCGCGTTTCGTCTGATGAGTGTGGTGCCGGGGGCCCAACTTTAGGGGAAATGTCCTCTTTTTGTGCGTTTCCTCCGTCGATCAAGGGTAGGCAAAAAGTAGCTATTGTGAATGACTAAAGGCAGCGGTCGCTTCGCCATTTTGGCGGATTTAGGTGACCGCTTGCTCGTTTGCCACTTTATGATATAAAAAAAAAAAACTCGAAGCGGCCATTCATAACATTATACCGCATAACGTCAGTACGCATCTTAGGGATACATTTAATTGTCTCCACATAAAAAAACAAGCAATTATAACGAGTTTACGATGAGTTACGATGAATTATGTATTCTTTACATCAGCAAGTGTGTAGGGTTCTTTATATATTGCACGGGATCGCACGCTAATTTATGTTGCCCAGGATCGTTGCCCCGTTGCGTCACCGACCTTCTCGTACCATTTGTACGCATTGCACATGTGTTATACTCTTTTTGCACAGTGTAATACTAAAATGACAATAAATAGCTTACTTAACTGGTTAAGTGGCGACAGCGTGAAAACTACACTAAGGAACTGTTTAAGAAATCATTAAATAATTCTGCATAGCATTATGCATTGCACAAGGAGATGATGTCATGTAAGGGTCGTTGAACGGCTTTAATTGTCGCATTCTTATTAATCTAGTGATTTCATTAATTTTCCTAACTATAGTACCTTAACTAGGAAAGACCAAGTCTCTCTGAACTGAATAGAACTAGGACAGTTTTAAACTTCCAGTAGGAGGTATTAATAATTTTTGATTTATCGTAATTTTTTGTATTAACCTTGTACTCAGTGTACAGGGTAATGTTCTTTATGATATACTCCAAATGGCTTCTCTCCCCTGTATAAATTAAGCTAATGGTGTATTCTGCTGTAGCAGCCTCCCCAGCGCCCTCTCTCGGCAATATGTTTTAATTTAATGGAGATTGTTTCGTGACATTGCGAACACAAAGGTCAATACAAAGACAAGAGGTGTATTAGTACCACAGGAGACTGAAATCGCTTTATATTATAAGCAGAATTATGAAAAATCTGCAATTTTTTTAGTACACTCATTTACACAAAATTACATCAGTGGTTACTTTAATTAGTTTATAAATAATTAGAAAATATATATTTTTTAATACCAATCACAGGGTTTTAGAAATTAAGTTTTACAAATATTGGCCAAAATAACCCCTAAATTCAACTTATGATAAGTTATAACCTAACTTGGTATCTCTTCATTATTTTACGGCATCGATTTCCCCCGTGAACCTTTTATCAGCGCGTACTGCTGCCGAGGGCATTTCAATTACTTACATTGAAAAACGTCCGTAAAAGGGTACGCGGTACACGCGGCCGTACCGATTGGATACTGATCTGGTTTGGATGTACCGAATTTGCGTTTAGATGTACCAAAATTAGAACACGATTCTTCAAATGGTAACTTCGACAGCTTTCTTTGAATAAATATGTATGAGGTTTGAGCTACAATTACCAATTATCTTTTTTATTTTACGAGGGATGTCATGGTTATAGAAACATAATATGACACTTCGTTCGAGTAAAACAGAGCTAAAAGAAAGCTAACAGCTTTTAAAATGTAATAATATAGTCTGAATTTTACCGGATCGGAATATCCGTATTGATGTAGGTCAGTGTACTATCTCTGTCTAGCACGCTGCAGGGGGAGGGGAAGTGAAGGAGGGGGAGATATATTGAACCTCCGCATTGCATTTGGTACACTGCATTTGTGTTTGTTGAGATAATTGGAACATTCACCGTGTGTGGTTGTTTCCTTGTTAATTACGTGGGATGTAATATTTGTATAAATGCTGTTTTGCATATTATATAAAGAATATATGAAATACAAGTTTATGACCACGACTTTGACCGGAATTTAAAACTTATTTAATAGGATGTGTGTTCATCGAGATTATACTCTCAATCTATGATAAATATCATGGAGATTTCAGACGTTTTGGGCATACGTAGTAATTCCATCAATCCATACATCTAAATTTTCAACTAATGAACATATATAAACATGAAATAAAGGTGTGTCTAGACTGCCAAATTAAAAAAAAAAACTTTTTCAATGACATCTATGTTCGCCTGTATTTTCTCAAAGTTGTTTTAATAACAGTTGCGTTGTGTAAGACCAACACGTAATGTCCCAGCCGGCGCCGGGAACTTAGCCGTCCCTAGGGAACTGCGGGGTCAGCTGGTAATGAATTATTCATAAAACTGCAATTTGTTGTAATAAATATAACGATTATTAAATAGAAGGATATTGCAAAAAGGTGAGGTTAATAAGTGATTATTACTGTAGTTACAATTTTCTATATAGTAATACATAAATCGGGTAGATTGAAACAAAATGAATCTTGTCTCTTGTTAATTTCCTCACAATCTTATCTTCTTCTTCTTCTATCTACGCCTTTTCCCAGTTATTTGGGGTCGGCCTTCCTTGTCCTAAGTCTCCAGACAGCACGAATCTTAGAGGCTTGTTCGTCAAGTTTTATTTCCTTCATATCTTTTTGGATCGTCGTCTGCCAAGTGGTAGGTAGTCTTCCGCGAGTTCGCGTCGTCGTCGGCATTCCTCACAATCCTGTATATTCTAAAAATACCAACAGCTTTTAAAACAATTGTTTGATAGTCGTTTTTTATCCAACAAGGAAATATTCAATTACTACTTGATTCGAAAATATTTATACAAGCATAAAAAATGTCTAGCACATTATATTACATATGATTAGTACTTGCGAAGTCACGAGTCGGAGATGCCGCAGTACAGCTAAATATAGTGCCTACGTCTGTCTAAATATTGCTCACGACCTAGGTCTACTAGACTGAACATTCGCAGTAATAAAAATATAGTACGCGCGGTTCTGGTTCGATCCGGTTTGTGTGGCCTCACCGTAATGTTTTCGATGTCTATAATCAATATGTTCTTTTTTAATGATTTATTATTTAGATTTTTATTATTGACCAGCTTTTGCCCGTGACTCCGTCCGCGTGGAATACGAAGATTATAAAAAAAAGAAATGCAAAAATATATAGCCTATGTTACTAACAGATAAATTACTTTTCTAACGAAAGAATTTTTAAAATCGGCTCAGTAGTTTTTGAGGCTATTCATTAGCCACAAAAACATTACAAATAAACAATAAATATGTTTGTTTTTTTAAATAACTAATGTTTTATTATAAATAATCCTTTGTTTTGCGAATTGTATAAATCATTTTTTTTTATTAAAAATCAATATTGCTTTTATAATTATGTTTTATAAGGCGGTGCCAGACATTTTCACGTTTTAACAAGACTAGACATAAATACAATTTAAATTATTTAATCTATTCTTTACTAGATTTAAAACAAATAACTGAAACGTAATATGCCCTGAATTTAAATCTTTCAAATATCAAAATGTTTTCCGTACCCTAACGCCGCCCCTGTTGGGGGATATACCCACATTTCTTCATCGGGGGCTGTTACCCTTGAATTTTATCAACCCCCGAGCCCCTGCCGAGGGTCGAGGGTGAACGTGCTACGTGTTCAATCATTTAGTTAAAACAATATAATGATCGGCTCGTATTGTCCGTTCATATCGAGGCCACTCGAAATAAATTGATGTATTGGCTGTCAATGTAGGAATTTATTGACTGAAAAATGCTGTTTAAATACTGTTTTCTATTTAAAGACGTAAAGTAAATTATACCACAGACTAATATCATTTTTTTTTGTATTTTTTATAGGTTATTAATTAAAAATAGCCTTTCTGTGTGGAGTAAGACATGAATAATAACTTAAAAAATATTTACGGTGGAAAATAATATAAGGTAATTTGTATCTAGTTTGCTCGAGGCTTTTAATTATTACCAAAGCGTTCATTACGAAGCCGAGAACAGGAAGTGTTATTAATTAAAAAACCTACTTAGTTTGGTGGAAAGCTTTTCTGATAATAATCATTCTTTTAATTAGCTAATTAGTTTGCTTGTTAATGATTTAAGTGGTTTTATGTTCCGATTACTAACTAGTAGAGGGACGTGGTAATTGTAAATTGTAATTGTTTAAATGCAACTTCTTAGTAAGCAAAAATCATAGATAATAATACCTTAGATTTAATATATAAATAACAAACAGAAGTAATAAAAGTTATCCTTAGTAATGTTAAAGTTTGTACGGAGTGGTTATGTGGCGGAACTTGCGTCGTTAGCAATTCGTAGGTTCGGTAATAGCTTGCGAGATTGTTTTCGTCGAGTTCACGTTTTGCGTTATTTTTCAAATTATATAAAACTTTGGTCATCAAATTAACCTTCGATATAAATAAAAATAAACTAAAAGCACCGAATTTTCAAATGGGAATAAACTTATTTTATTGGTAAAAGGCTAAATTTGATATACTACAGTTAAAATTTGTTATAAAAATGCTAAATCAATTCGTCAAAAAGTAATTTCAAAGTTAAAAACCAGCATGGCATATAAAATAAATTGTCCGGCGGCCATTAAGCACAGTGACACAGTGCACGCTTTGGCGGGAAACGGACGTATCAGGTGAGATGTGTGAGAGTGACGTACAGCTGGTCACACGTGCGTGCGAGGGAGAGGTCAGAGGGGCAACCTTGACCTGCGCACTGAGTCTATACAGCGCCATGCGGTGCAACGGCGCGATTTTGAAGTTTACGCGCGAAATTTTTAAAAATGCTATTAGATTTTTTGTTTTTACAGTGAAATGGTGTGTATATTAATAATTTTAATCGATCCTCTTCAATATCTGCAACAAGAAAAACAATTTTAAGGGCAATTGTTTTAGTAACTAATTTAGGAAAATAATAAATAATGCGCCTGTCCATTTATGGAAATTAGTGGCGAAAATGCATTCGTAACGTAACGTTTGTATGAGATCTGACAGTGTGTTTTACGCCTGGTGGGGCGCTGCACAAATCTATTACATTTGTCGATGATTACGAAAACTATCTCACATATTTCGGTGATAACCCTTCTGTTTACGCCACTGGTTATCATCATAATTGCTTTACGTGATTAAGAGAGAATCCGTTTTGATGAATTTTATACGTGAGAAGAAAAGATTAAATTAAAATCACGATTATTTTGTGAAGTCAAGAGTCTGTTGTGATTATCATCACATTTACGTATTTCGTTGAACATCGTTTCTGATTACGGGAGGACGTAAACTAATTCGTTGGAGGGACAAAGGCCAGCAAATTGGACTAAATTCAAACAAAGGCTGCAAATCGAAGGGTTGGACGATATTAGGGGAGAAATTCTGAACGATTCTTTCGCTTTATATAAAACTAAAATTATACAGTAAAACCTCGATAAGTTGAAGTCCAAGGAAAACATCAAATATTTTTAGTAATAGAGGTTTAAGTTATCAAGGGTCTATGTTATAGAGGTTGTGGGCTCTGATGGGAAGGGAACATATTATTTTTTGAAGTTATAGAGGTTTTTATGTTACCGAGGTTTGAGGTATCGCGGTTCTACTGTATTTAACTGAAAAAAAAAATTGTTTTAATTTTTCTACGGAAATATTTACTAACAATTACTCTTGCGGATTAAAATTGACCCTTCTATACGGATAATATTTTAGAAATCATGTCAGCACAAAGAGTAAAATGATCAATGTTTTAATCAGAAATGTACCTTGACACGTAGGTATAATGTTCAAAATAGAATACCAAATCATTAACCACAAATAGCTTGTGGACATATTAAATTTCGAAACTACATTTTGATACAGCAATACACTTTATTAAACAATAAATAACTAAATAATAAAAGTGATTTTTTAAATGTTTAGTTAAATACTAACTTATAAATGGAGTCGGAAATACAAATTGCGTGTAAATAAACACACATTTCTAAATATAATAAAATCTTTACCCAGTACAAATTTAATTATAACGAAACCTTCTCGAAACTTCCCGAAGTCGTGTTAACAAAGTTATGTGAAGTCGATGTTATAAGTTATAATCGCTTAAACTTGAACATTTCATAACCGACGTAACATATAAGAGCTGTTTTACATTCACGCCTGAAAGAGCAGGCTGTATGGCTCTTTAACGGAATCATTTTGAAAGGGTAGAGTAGAAAATAAAATTTTACAACATTTTCCTCATACATTTAATTACTACGGTAACATATTTGATTGGAGATATTGGTTAAAGGTATTGTAAAGCATGCAAATAAACATGTTATGTTTATTGCCTATATAATTATTCAAGCTTTTGCTCGTGACTTCGCCCGTATGAAATAAAAAAATAAAGCGTGTTACTCACTGGTAACGTAGCTTTTAAATAGTGAAAGAATTCTTAAATTCGGCCTAGTAGTTGATGAGTTATTTCAATAAAAGAATACAAATCTTTTCTTTTCATAATATTAGTATAGATTATATTCGTTATCCTGGTTTTCATCATCATCATCACCAGCTCACTATATGTCCCCACCGAGGGGCTCGGAGCCTACCCTAATATTAGGGTGACTAGGCCATAGTCAACCACGCTGGCCAAGTGCGGGTTGGTTGACTTCACACATATCTTTGAATTTCTTCGCGGATATGTGCAGGTTGCATCACGATGTTTTCCTTCACCGTAAGAACGTCGGGTAAATTATGTACATATGAAAATTCGAAAAATCGAAAATCACATTGGTACATGGCGGCGGGATTCGAACCCAAGACCTGTAGATTACAAGTCAAGTGCTTAAACCACTGAGCCACCGACGCTCCTCCTCCTGGTTTTCGTTACTTTATTATTTAATTCAATACACTGTGTAACCACCCTTATATTGATTAATTAATCGAAACGCTGAAACAGTTTACAGGCTTCGATTGTAATCATTGTTCAGAGGTACGGCAGTTTCAGGTTGTGAAAGTCGAGCTCTCATTGAATCAGGACTTTGAGTGTCGATAAGTTTTAAGTATCGCTTAACAATGTATTGTAATTTTAAGGTGGAAATAAGTGAGGATTAGAGTATGATAAGTGAACGAGAAAAGATTTCTAGGAAATAAATAATTTTATTGGGAAAGTTTTGATATTTTAAGTTTGAAATTTTTTAATTGTATTTAATACAGTCTTATCTATTCGCGATCGAGTTAATTGCTTTTCAATAAAATTGTAGCTAAAATGTATTTATAACAAAACATATAGACGAATTTAGTACCTCCTTCTTTTGGGAAGTCGGTCAACAAAGTAGCAGTTTTGGTATCCGCAGCGCAAGAGACAATAATTTATTCACAACATAACCTGAGAAGCAATAATTTTTTACATTACTATAAAATATACCGTTGTACAAATCAATAAAAAACAGACTATATACCGCGTTAGCATTTATTATTCAGATTAATTCGCTTCAGGAACTATTATAATATTAATAACTTTACCTTGTCTCGACGTTCATGTTTCAACAACGTAATATTGATCACATTTAAAATTCACAAAGGTAACGCTTTCATTAGAACTATGTTAGAACCTAAACGTATGAAACATTACGAGCCAGCCTTCACGTTGTTCATGTAATAGATGAAAAGAGTATTGTTACCTATTATTTTTCTATCGACAGCGACGCGCACCCTCAGGGTGTCCCGCAGCGGCGCGTGCCGGAAGTCTACATTGTGCTGGAATTGTGAACATCCTGTATAAACTTCAGCTAGTGGAGACAAGTGTTAAGAGATCCGTAACCTTTGTAATGCTGTTAGGGCGTGTTAGAGACTGTTTACATGGTCGTAAATTTATAATTCATTATTATTTTTAAGTTAACGATATACGCTTTCTTTCTGTACAAATTATATATATTTCATTTTTCATAGTATAGGAGTTTATTTTCTTAATTTAAAGACTTGAGTCCAATCTTTTCTTGTCATTCGGAGCGAACATAAGGTCGGATATGGCACGGATGCTTTTGATAAATTAAACTTTATATAAAATGGTCTATGTAATATATGTCGTAAATAATGGAATCGTTAGCGTCTGTTTAAACATTGTAATTGTATCTCGTAGCTTTGTCGACAAACGTCTTTGATGTAAAATTTACAATTCAAAGTCGATATCGTCTGCCGCATCATTACGCCATCTATTGTCACTGGTATTAACATAATTTTGACAGATACAAAACGTGGAATTGTTATTTGCAAAATAACTTACTCTCATATTATACACCCTTTTCATACAACGATAGGATGGAAAGAAGTGGATTTAGCGGGGAGAGGAAGTTTACATAAGGTAAATATCCTCTGTCCACCCACTCTTCTGTTAAATTGAGGCAAGTAACGCGTCTACATATGCGGATATCTGGGTAGCGGTCACTTAGCTATTTCAGCGAATTCCGGTGCCCACTTGTTATCTTTCTCGGATATCTAATTAAAATATGGGTTAACAAGAATTGTGTTTAAATTTTAATCTACATTTAACTTCGATTATTTGACCTTAATACCTTTATATCCTTTACAAGTTATCAACATTTTCTATAATCTACTCGTCAACCTTGTTCTAGTACAAGTTGCACTGGAGTAGATTAAGTTGCGGAGGTAATTTGTAACCCTGCGTTTACTAGCTAAACGCTCCTAAATCTTTCTCAAAGCAAA
The DNA here is from genome assembly GCF_000836215.1 of Papilio polytes. Classification (NCBI taxonomy): domain Eukaryota; kingdom Metazoa; phylum Arthropoda; class Insecta; order Lepidoptera; family Papilionidae; genus Papilio; species Papilio polytes. The sequence goes on from NW_013525292.1 coordinate 335,510, forward strand.
ATACTTCCAGAAAAGGTGTGATACGATATTCTGAAATTGAAAAACTAAAACAACACTAAAAATATCAATAATTTAGATTTGATTCCCGGACATATCTTTCCTAACTTGTTAACATTCATCTTTATATAAATGTCCACAATTTACCAACCCTTCAATGGACATCATATACTCCGGTCAACTAAAAAAAGGTACGTTGCAATAATTTCTGTAAGAGTGCGAAAAGGCAACCACTGCATAATGTGAGTATTTTCTTTTTGAATAATATTACTTCAGAATACAAGGTAAGTGTATATACTATATGTAATACGACTGTACATTATAACTGTCAAAATAATATACAAGCACCAATCGCCTAATGGTTTGGGGTATCGGCTACAGATCTTCTGTCGAGGGTTCGAATCCCGCCATTCGACTATTCTCGTGAACCATATCCTTGCACAAGCCTAGAGCTTTGTTGGAGTGGTTAAAGGAAATGTTAGTTAAATCTATTAATGTTTTAATTAAAAACATATATATATTAGCACAATTTAAATGGCATCATTTTATTAACTATAAGATATACAAGGACACTGAGTTAAATATATTATATACAAAAGGGTTAAATACCTGTTTGGAAATACTAAGACATTGTAAAATGCAGATGGCATTAAAAAACAAGCGAACTTTCAAGTACAGTCGCCTTCGTTTACGATATTCCAGTTACGGAGAAAAATTTTTATACCACACAATTATTTAAATTCTATTTCTTAAATACGCGATAGGGGTTTTATCGGGCGGTTTGATCAATTAAAACATCTGTCGGTTATTGTTATTGTTACATTTTAAGGCGTAATAGGCGTTGAAATTAGTTCTTTAAGTGACTACCATTGAACCTGACTGTACTTATTTTTAACCATGGTATCGTATTGTAATCGTGCATGTTATTATTCCCTGTGTTCAGGAATGTACAGGTGCAACTAGACAATAAATGATGGACAATTTGTTATTGACATGCTTTCCTACTTAATCAAACGTTCAATGGCATGAACTTTTTGTATGGTACAATCATATTTTTATAGTGAACAGTCCCTCATAATCAGGAGGAGGAGGAGGGGTCCTCGAAGAAAAAGCAGGAAAAAGGGAGCTGTAGAAGTTTTGCCCAGGGCGCTTGTAGCGCTAAGACCGATAGACCATTTTAATAAATTCATCTATTTGCTATCTAATAATAATTTATACGAAATTATGTTAAGAAAATGTTTTAATTAATGTTTATTCGCAGAATTAATAAAGAAAAAACCTCGCCTGTTCTATGTTTTCTCTGTATTTTTATGAGGAAATTTCGTCTGACGTATCTGGGGGGCAAATTGGGTCCGCCCGATTTGTTCTTCCCTTATCCCGAATTTATAAGTTCGCGGAAAATTCCCTTTGATTCAATTTTCCGTATTTATTGTCAAAGAGATTTTCGTAATATGTTCGGTATTTCCGGAAGGAATGTGTTTGATGTCGGAAAATTTTTGTGTAACATGGTAGAGCTGAATATTGTTACAAGTTTCGGGTTACAAGTAAGGGGATGTAACAAATGTCTAATTAACTTAAGGTTTCAGCTAAGTTAGGAATTAAATAACGATATCATTTCTTATTTGACGGATAATTTTGATCAAAGGGTTAGTATGAGTTATCAATTTTTCTAACAAGAGTTGTTTAACTTGTTTAATTTTTAATTTTCGAACTTCAGTAATTGTGTGGTCAAGATTACCGAGAATATTTTAATGCCCTGTTCCTGTCCAATGTCGTAAAATTACGTTTAAAAATAATATGAAAAATGAAAAAAAGAGAGAAAGGAAGAGAAATCATATAAATGTTAATATAATTGTCAAAATGTCTTCAAACATCGTCTATTTTTATTTCGTCTACATACGACATATTAACCATTTACAGTTTACCTAGCTGATTTGTTTGCTTTGTCAAACCATTTGGTGCGTAGTACGGGATCTTATTCTGCCTTTGTCAGGAGAGTAATGAGGCGCGGGCATGTCTCGGCCCTACGCCCTAGGGCTGGGACGGGTGACGCTCGGCCACTGATATCTACGAATGTGGAATTCAATTTTCCCTTGTGAAGCATTATCTATTTGGTTCTCGATTTGCTTGCTCTTTATTCGGATAGAGGGCAATCGTGTAATTGTAAGGGTTCAATATAAAATTGAATTTCGATAGTGCGTTTGTTGTTTTTAAAATGTTTTTACGACCTGATAGGTCTTTACATATTTCCACTTAGTATTCCCACGAGAAGCGGCTTATTTCCCTTTATAATCGAATATCAATTATTATCTTTAGTTTTTCAGTGTAGTCCTGATGCCATTTAAATTATTAAATACTATACAAAAGGCTTTAGTCTTTTAGAAGACTAACGTTAGTCTTTATAAGTCAATAGAGTTAGCATATTTTTCTCTTAGTCATATAATTTTTGTATGTGTCCAGATGTGCCAGTGAGATGGGTGGGCCCGGCGCGGCAGTGGCTGGGGGG
>NW_013525292.1:338046-351446 GCF_000836215.1 Papilio polytes
AGCCATATTTCTGGCGGAGAGACGGAGAGAAACTCGATTATAAAAGGTAAATCAGCTCAGCAATACGTTCTACTCATGTATGTACCAGTCCCAAATTGTGAAGAAATAATTGATAAAAAAATCATTAGTCTTGGGCGTCGCCAAGTGAATGTCTGGGCATGCATAATGAAAGGGGATTTTAGATTTTTTTTAATCCAAAGAGAATGCTTATGTATAGATAAATCACATGTTATGTGATCCAGTCTTTTTGTGAATTGTAAAGTCTTTTTAGTTATCTAAATGGATTTTAGGGATTGTAGGCAAATCGAAATATGTAATAAATTTAAAGAGGTCTATCTCTTGATGTGTCACCGTGTATCTATTAAAAAGTTCTATTTCATTCGTTAACTTGCCAGGTCTGAGAGCTGTCAGCCTTGTCAGCCGACGAACAAATTAATTCGGTGCGATTAGATCGGGCTGAGTTCAATCCGAGCTGACGGCAGGCTAAATCTCGTGAATTCGATTTGGGTCTCCGAGGCAGCTGTCATTTGTTCCTAAATTTACGGACGTTTATTAATTTTTTTTACGTTGCTCCACTGAAACGGGCAGGCGCTTCTTAATCAAAACCCCGCCTTGATGTCGTTCTGACGTTTCATCGGATTTTAATTTAGCGTAGATTATTTTCTATAAAAAAAAATTAACACCTAGAATGATGCATGCTGAACGTCGTATAGATGCTCTAGAACGCAAACGCTTTAACTAGAGGGTTTTTGTATTGAATATTAATAGGATCCCAAAAGTTTTTATTGATCTTTTAAGGCATAACTATGTTTATTTATGCCTAGTTGTTTCACAAATGGCCTGATAATCTGAGAAGTATGATTAAATTGAAGGAAAACATAGTACCATGTATCTTAAGAAGTTAACTGGACGCTCGTGTTGGTCGAAGTCTTACCTACCGTTTGTTGCAGGGTGTCAACGAATGGCAGCCTGGAAGTGTTCCACAAGCGGGATGTGGAGGGGGTGTACCAGTGCGGGGTGCATCACCATCGCGGGGTTGTGCTCGGCAACCCTGTACATCTTAAGTTTGCATGTGAGTATTAACACATTTGATTCCTATTTGTATACGCATTGTAGTTAAAATTATCGGCTATTTAATAATGAATTACTTAGTATTCCTAAAATTAAAATTGATCTATAAATTTGGTGGTAAACCACTCAGATTTTCGTTTGTGAATACAGTATTTGTGTTACTTTTATATAACGGATGGCTTGTAGAGTGATATAAGACAAGAAAGTGATAGATTACGTCGAGGAAAAAACTAACAGACAATTTTCCCAACACAAATTACCTCAAAGGGGCGAACCTTTCGGGATATGACAGGCGGCGGGATCAAAGTGGCGCGTGCTGCGCGTGTACGTATTACTAAGTAGAACTTCTTTAAGTTGTAAGTTGTATGTTGGTTTCTTAACGTGGGTTTACACTGACGAAACTTGCACAAAACAAACATATCAAAGTTAGGTTCAATTATTGGAAAACTACGTACAGCATAATGAAAAATAAACTCCCCTAAAATTATAATACCCCCACGTAACGTGTAAATTACCCCTATAACGCGATTTATTGCTCTGCTCTGTTAAACGTGTTATACAGAAGGATTCGTACAACGTGAGTTTCTATAACACGCAACCTTCAACCACGTTACAGGGAGTTTAGTTGTACGTAAAAATTAATAATTTTACGTAGTAATGTACAGATAATTAAAATGGCTGAATAAAAAATATCATTTGTAACAGCTTGATTCAAGCTTGGGAAGCTATTCATTGAGCTCGCTTTCATTACTCGTTGAGCTGCAGCAGCTATTCAAGCTTAATTGGTGCCTACCATTGTGTGCACGTTACTATGAAACTTTTTAATTAAAATAGTATGGAATTTGCAATTCTTGGATAGTGCTAAGGGATGCTAAAATGTGATTTATGTTTATTTAATTAGTATGGTTTATTTGGAACATTTTGTGTAATGGCGAAGGTTAAGGAGTCAAATAAATGGAATTATAAAAAGTTGTGTGTTGGTGGCTTTTCAATGAACTTTCTTCACGATTTATTTTCCAAGATTAACATATAGAACTTCCAAAAATATAAAAGACTTAACGTTGTTGGCGACTTCGCCCACGTGAAATTAAAAGTAATTAGTAAAAAATCTAGCCTATGTTAGATATATCTAGCATATGTTACTTAACGGTAACGTAGCATTTTAATGGTGAAAGAATTTTCGAAATCAGCCCAGTAGTTTTTGACTTATTCCAATACATACAAAAATACAAATCTTTCCTCTTTATAATATTTTTATAGGTATGTGATCTTAATATTATCAGTATATCATTAATAGATGAGTTGCGATATTTTCCCGTATATTCTTTGGTAGAATGGACATTTGAGTCATTGGCAGCTTTCCATCAGAGCCTACAAGGTTCATTACCATTCTAGTCGTAGTTTCGATCCCTCTCGTATCGTAAACATACTGTAATCCATCTATCATGTATATTTCGGATAGATAAAACCAATGAATAATGATAGAAATAGAATTTGATTAACTACAAGATTTATAGCTTTTCTATAGAGTTTTTAGAAATACTATAGCACGTTTGTCCTCTTTAAAACAAATACATCTTTATTTTAACTAAGCTATCTCATAACTGTTTTGATTCCTATGATTTTTTTTTATAATATAAGGTGGCAAACGAGCAAGTGGCCACTTGAATCCACCGAAATGGAACGCGACCGCTGCCCATAAATATCCGCAATTGTAGATGCGTTGCCTACCCTTAGTTGACGGAGGAAGACACCCACATAAAGAGGACATTTCCCCTTCCTATGCGTCTCCTCCATCGTCAAATCCACCTTTCCACCGGAAGGAATGGAACCCATTCCTTCCTCTTAAGAAAAGGGTGGAAAGGAAAAGGGACTAAAAATGGGCCTCCGGCACCATACTTATCAGACGAAACGCGGAATTGCTCCCACTTCACGCCTGTTTTCTGCGTGGTGGTGGTATTACACTGGGCGAGCCGGCCCATTCGTTCGAAGATGTTAAAGCGGGCTCTATCACTGTTATATGACTATGACTGTATACGAAGGTATACTTACTCGATTTTTAGTTGTGCAACTAAACAGTTGAATTGGCTGCGAAACAATCGACAGTCGCACATTTGTGTGATAGTCTAGTCAAAGGTGTGTACACGCACTTAACAGTTAGAGTAAGTTACTTTAGTTAGTTAGTACTAAATTAGTTATTATGGTAACATTGATTTTGACATTTGTAATTGAGAATTTGGCAAATGTAAACAACAAAATAAGTTATAATTTCATGCGGATGAAGCCGCGCCAGATTAGCTAGTAAATAATAAAAGAAAATTATACGTATGTGCTACAAGCTACAAATTGTAATCGTCTCCCTGATCAGTGCTGATAACGAGTCTGTTGTTTTGTTGCTCGAACAAATTAGGGAAAAAAGTATGTAGCGAGTAATTTGCTACGGCCGCCGAGTTGGATAATTACAAGTTATTAGTGCACACCAATACTTTGCTCTTTGTTATCGTCCGGTAACCATTGGAACTGTGCTCGTGTGGAAGTCGGTTATAACCGGAAAGGACCGGTAATTTTGTTTTACTAACCGATATTTTTAAACGGTACTATTTATATGAAAATATAAGTTGTCTACACATGAAATAATAGCATTGGTTTATCATGAAAGCGTCTATAACAGTTCATGTTACCGTTAAGACAACAATATATCCGATATTCGAAGCGAGTGACAGTAGCGACCACCCGCGTCGCGGTCATATTACGATAACCGCCGTTTGTATTTAGTGCCAATCGATTATTAGAATTGGCATACAAGGAACATCCAAACTGAATAAAAATGGTTAGCGTGCGTTCTACGCGTTTTATTTTTGATCGATATTCGGTAAAGAGGAAAGGTCGAAAATAGATTTTAGTGCCGCTTCCGAGGTTGTAAACATGCGACGGTCCCGTACGCACTTTTATATCCGAATCCGACGACCTTGTTACATGCACAGATTCACAATAAACTTATGATAAAACTATACACGATAGTAATATTTTGTATATTTATTTGACGTAACACACGGTACACACTAGAACATAAATCATAATTTAAAGATTTGAAGTTCCTATGACTTTAATTCTGAAGTTAAAATTTAGCTTACGTGGTGTTAAGGGATTTCCTCCAGCGGGCAACAGACCGCGACTTCACGCTCGACGCCCTGGGGCGGCGGCCCTAGGTCTCCAGCCATTTATAACCGGTTCCCACGACTTGCACAAATACTATGCTATCAATTGTACCTTAATTCTGGTGTAATTGCAAGGGCATCCTTTTAAACTAGCTAGGAAAAATAAATGCCGTTATTTGTTGTTTAGTCCAGTTTAATGCCGTGAAGAATAAAGAGTAATTACAAAATCATCTTGAAGAGGGCGTCCTGCTCATTTTACGGCAATGCCTTCGACCATAAAGCAATCGTGCGTGTATTCGCTCCATAAAAACATTGTTTATTTTCATAGTTGGTAAATAATTGTGTTAGTAAGTGAATAAATATTCTAGGATTTATTATACTTTACTAATATATTCACAAAGCTGGTGTTTGTCACGTTACTGTTTGTTATGTACAAGCGGTGGTGTCATTAGAGTGCCCCCTTCCCCTCGACCCCGCCCCCCAAAACATCTCACACAATATCACCGACATGTGCGGCCCTCATATTTCTTCCCTATTATCTCTGCTTTTCTTGCTTTATGGAAAACGTACAGTCACATACACAAGTGATTCGGTGACAGATGTTGCTCGTTGAATTATTCATTTTATTATAATTACGATTGGTAGCTTTTAACTATAAATCTCAATTATGCCAAAAAATATGTTAAATGCAGTTTATGAAAAAAGTTCGATACATTATTTTTTTATTGCCAGTTGTTACGGAAATGCTTACTAAATCAATTAAAGTAAACTCAAATGAATTTAAAAAATTCAACCAGAATTATTACGATTAGCTACTTTAGTTTACTTAATAAATTATATATGTTTATTGTATAAACAAACACAGTTTTTTAAACATATATAAGTACACGTAGAGTACAAAATTATTTAAATTAACACATTGTACATTCTTACACTGTCGTACACGACTGTACCAAATAACGCGGCGTCCTTATGTAAGAATATTTTTACGCCGCGTAATATATCTCGAACTAAAAGGAGGTCGAATGTGTGTTCAGTTTGCTTCCGCAGTCTTGGGCGGGAAAAGATGAAAATTTCCCGCAGTACGCAGTAATGACGCAGCGGTTACGCCGGGATTAAGGGATGGTGGAAGGATTTTTTTAATACTCTCTATAGTTTTTCGTGTTTGACGTTATTTTGATAGATTAATTCGATTAATAATGTAATAAATAATATGCTATACTTGTAAAAAAATACGTTATAATGTAATGAATAAACAAGTAATTTATTATGAAACATTTACTTCTGCTTTTGATTTGTTTTTGATTAATAAGACAGAATTCCTAACATCAAGACATGATTCAAAACATCTTGATATTTTCTACGAAATACTAAAATCTAATTTAATATGTTGTTTGTTTAATTAGTGTTGGATTTTGTACAAACAAGAATATTATATTTACTACCATTGTGTTTGGATTCTAGTTTGTAGGTGACTTTTTTTTGGGTTATTCTTTCTTGAAATTAGTATTTTTTAAATCGTATAAAATTAATCAATATTCATACTAAATGAAAACAAGTGAATTTATATCGCAAAATTTTGTGGCATGATGCGATATTTGAAAGTATGAGCGAGTCTGACGCCAAATAGACGCCCATCACTGCTTACCCCTTTGGATTACTGGTGTCTGTTACATTGTTTTTGTTATTGTACATTAAAATAATTTAAAGTACTGTGGTAGAGTAATTACTAAACTATCCGAAATATTCACGCGGGTCAGCGTTTGTTTTACTAAAGTGTGATGTAACCCAGTTTATATGTCACGTGTCCTGACAATGTAAGCATTAGAGGTTAGAAAATTAGGTTACAATATGTATATATTTTAAAGGTAATAAATGTGATATTGTATGTACCAGTTTTTATAAGAGTGGATATTTTGAATACTTTTGTACTCAAGAAACAAAAACGGAAGTAAAAACTTATAAAAATTATTCCAATAAAAATTGGAGTTTAATAAACGGTGTTATCCCAGTGAAAGCTAACGTTTATCTTAATAAGTTGAGGCAAAGATCCTGTATAAATATTGTTTTTACTGTAGAAATTAATTCAGGGAACCGAATGTTGAGTTTGTTTGCACACCGGAATGCCGGAGCTCGAGTTACTTGTTATTTTCAAGTTGGCTAATGTTGACGACTGGGAACTACGGTATATTCTAATGTAGTATGAAAGTTTGAACAACGTTTTTATATTCTAACTCTTGGGAAGGGGGAGTGGATGTTTATGAAAGGGAAATATTTGTTTTGAACATCCTGTATAACAATAGATTGATAAACTCATATGTATGTATAAAACATTTATTTACGAGATTTGTTATGCGAAAGGGGATGGGTACATAAACCAGAAAGTGTTAAAAATGTGGATGGCAAAGGTAGAAGACCGAAGAAAGTATGGATGGACTGTGTGAAAGAGGATATGCTTAAGAAGTTTAGATATGACGGCTGATAAAAATGTATGGAAGAATAGAACATACTGTGCCACTCCTTAGGGATAAGGGCACGTTGATCCGAGAGTTATTCTTTCCTAATTGCTACCAATTTAATTTACTAGAGCCAGATAGACATATTGAAAATTTTGATATATCAAATTATTAATTCTATAGCCAAAACACTGCTAAAGAAACAGTATCATAGATTTTAAAGAAGATGAACAAAGAGTTAGTTTAATAAAAATTCTTAAGACTTTCCTCCTCGTTTGTGGAAAATCTATCCAATACATAAAACATTATGTAAAATAAAATATAATGCCTTTACAAGGAGCAGGTAGGGTTATATAATCTTCAAATATAATTTATCCTGGAAAAAGATACTACTCAGAAAATTCTTGCTTAAATCTTTTTAAAGATACAATCGGATTATTATTTTTAATCCTTGTTAGTTTTCGATCGAATAAAATGTGTTTTTACAAATTGCTATAATCTAGGAATTAGTAATGGAATAAACGATATTTGATTATATTTGATAATGTACTGTGGTGTTTTGTAAATGCAAAACTAGAAGATATATGTAGACTGATATGTAGAAAATAAAAATCTAGATTGAATGTGGATGGATACAAAGGAAGAGGAAGACCGAAGAAAGTATGGATGGATTGTGTTAAAGAGGATATGCTTAAGAAAGGGGTGGATTCAGATATGACGGCTGATAGAGATGCATGGAAGAGCAGCACATACTGTGCCGGCCCTCCATAAGGGATAAGGGCAAGTTGCAAATGATGATCTAGAAAATAAAAAAAAAAATTGAAAACTTATTAACATGTTGTTAAAATATATTAATTCCTGTATAGGACAACATTATTGTTTAGCGAGAGTTTATAATAAAAAATATAATAGCGTAGAGTAGACGACAGGGTGGAGACAAACCGCGTAATCAATCACTCTGTAGATATTGTTCACTCTGAACGCCTACATATATTCCATTTCATTATTCACACGTTTTCAATTACAGGATGGTTTCCACAAATGTTTTCCCTTGCTGTGACATTTGATTATTCATCACGTTGCGTTACAATTTTATTTAATTAATGAAGTTCATTGACCTGTGCATTTGTTGACTGTATTTTTAACAGATTCCAAACGATTGAGGTTCTCAATTCGTTTGTATGTTTTTAATACTAGGCAGACTGTGGTTCTTGTACAAATATTGCCGTAATTATATAAATTATCTCAGAATCTTAACTAACCAACTTGCTGCAGATATGGATAAGCAATTTTCTCAGCACCCTGAGAACATGACAGTGTCCCGGGGGCAGCCGGTAGCCCTCTCCTGCGGCATAAGTTCCGGCCCTCCCCCACTCATCTCCTGGTTGAGGAACGGCGAGGATCTGCCGCGAGATACAAGGTAATCCAACCACTCGGGATTATTCTAAGTTCCTCCTACTTAGGATGTTACTGGACTAATGGATTAGGATGATTGTTAACGGTTATAATATGTTTTTTTTTATATTTTTTGCAGATATCACATATTGGAGAAGCAATTATTAATCACGGATGCGACGCCAGAGGACGCTGGCAACTACAAGTAGGATGTTTTTATATTTGCTACAAAATTACACATCATTGTTAAGTTATAACAGACAGCAGGTCACCTGGTGTTATGATAGATACCATAGACAAAAGCAACAGATGCGTTAATATTTATGGTGTAAAGGAAATTATAAACTAAATAGGGACAATTGCTTTTCGATTTATCCTTTCTCGAGTCTATATTGGCTATATAAAAATTAATCAGCTGTAAATTTAACCAGATGTATAGCAACAAACCAGCTAGCAAACAGAAGTCGTGTGAGCTACAGCGGCAGTCTGCAGGTCCTGGCTGCAGAGGATAGGGAGCCTGGGTTGCTGGAGGTGCATCACGCGGCCCAGGTCGTGTCGCCCAGGGGAACAGATGTAGAGCTCCCATGTCCTGTTATCGGATGGCCTAGACCAAAGGTGAGATAGGTAATGGTCTACTGCCAAAGGCAAAGACATTTTGTGGTTTAGAAATGTGGCTTTTAGTTTCTTCAACATATATCTATACTATTATAATAAATCGTAAACACTTCATTCTTTGTTGCCTAAGATGTCAGCAATTACAGCATATTTTTGTATAATTCTTTTTATAATAAAAAGCCCTACACTTATGTCACGTTTTAGACTATATATTTTAACGCCATTAAAGTTAGGGGGTAAATATTTTGGATAAAAACCTTAATTTGAGAAAAAGACCATAACCTGCTGCCAACATGAAGGAAGCAAAGTTACCATGGTAAGGTAATTGTTTTTTTTGACATTTGCAATTGAGGACTTGACAAATGTAAACAATGACATAAAGTTTTTATAATTCATGCGGATGAAGCCGCACGGGAACAGCTAGTCGTAGCTAATGCTAGTTTGCATACTGTTTTGACGATGCAATTTCTTTAGTCAAATGATTATTCATCGCTAGATAAATTCTATGTGAGACGTAAAAAAAGCAATTTCCTTAGACATTTACAAATTGTGTTGATGTATTGTGTTGTCTCCTACTTATTTATTTATGAAAGCGGTAAGGGAGCGTCCCTAAATAAGTGATTACTGTCCTTCAGAATACGCAACACCAAAAAAAAACAAGGATAAAGAATTAACACATAGTATAAAGAGACCTATTTTAGTTGCTTTTCTTCTGTGCTTGACATTTGATTGTAATGCCACGTTTTGCAGTTAACTTGGAGACAGACACCTCCGGGGGAGAGGCCCCGTGAGCTGGAGACGACAGCCGAGGTGCTGGTGCTGCGCAGCTTGCAGCCAGACCAGGAGGGCCTCTATACCTGCGAGGTGGATGGACTAACTCATCTCACTAAGGTAACCTGAAATTTACGATAGAGCATTGTTAAGAGTCCCCTTTACTTATAAAATTGGTGGGAAGGAAAAGTGGATTTGGTGATGGAATTGTCGTATAAGAAGGGAGGAATATATTTCTGTGCATAATTATACCCATTGGTACATTTTAGGTTATAGGACCGTTGTGACCCATCATTGGGCCATTGTGTGACACTGTTTGTAATGTAGATGTTTATGGGCATTGGTCGTATCGGTATCAAACCGCTTGTTCGTTTGTCATCTTATTTGATAAAAATGAATAATCAACTATGTAGATTAAACATGAAATGTTGTACTCGTAATAATTATACCATTTGGTTTGGATTTCTCTCCTATTACATATAAATGTAGAAAAGTAATTGTATTCAATAAACAGTTCTTTTATAATTATGTAGGCGTAGATAATATAAAGGAATATATAATATTTCAAAGAGTAATTGTTATAACAAAAAGTACACATTTGAAAACATTTTCCCGTTATCCATTTGCAGACAATTCTTGTAAGATATTTCGTTTGAAGTAATTTCATTGTACTACGCTATCATTTGACAATCCAGCCCTAGTTATACAAGATTATACATTTTCTCATAATTGCTTCGCGTTACAAATGTACAATGGTATCCTATTTTAATTACAACCAGATACTCTACAGTACTGGAATTTAATCTAACATAGTTTATATAAGCTTTGACTGATACAATAATTTATCTCCGTAGTTAAATCGACGTAGTTTTTTTCGCCGTTCCTATCTTCCGTCATCACAGTCGTCTCTTTCTTCATAATACCTTTTTTTATATCATTAGGTGGCAAACGAGCAAGCGGCCACTTGAATTCGCCAAAATGGCGAAGCGACCGCTGCCTATAGACATCCGTAATTGCAGATGCGTTGCCTACCCTTATCCGACGGAGGAGGAGACGCACATAAAGAGGATATTTGCCCTTCCTATGCATCTCCTACACCGTCAAATCCACTTCTCTCCCATCCTCTCCTTATAAGAAAAGGGTGGCAAAGAGAAAGGGACTTAATTTAAGAAGGCCTCCGGCACCACACTCATCAGACGAAACACAGAATTGCTTCTATTTCACGCCTCTCTTCTGTGTGGTCGTGTTATCACACCGGGCGTGCCGGCCCATTTGTGCAAGATGTTAAAGCGGGCACTACCTTTCATGCAATATATTTCTTCCTAGGGTTAGCTTTACAAATATACTTAAAACTATTTTTTTTTAATATAATAGTTATTGTAAAAGGTTATATAGCATGGCCAATAACAATTCTAAAATTTGATGAAGTAATTAAAACAATATTTTGCAAATTTTAATAAAAAAAAATAGAGTACACAATTAAAATAAAACTTTATAAATATTTGTCGCAGATAATGTACTTTAATAGATTTTATCTGATTTTTTTGGTTCAGTAAAGTAAGGATATAGTGTAGTGAACAGATTAATTTAATCCAATAATTCTGTCCTTTTCTCTCTTACGTGTGTCAGTTGAGACGGCAAACAGAGGCCAGGGCTTTCATTAAAAATAAATGTTGCCCTACCAAGTTGGGTATCTCCTACGTAAACAGTTGTAACTTTAAAAATGTGATTTTTCAACAAAACCATTTTTATATACGTTAAAGACACAAAAGTGTTTATATAATAAAATAAAACTATGTTCAATTCCAAATGTTATAATTTAAGATTACAAATTATGCTTTCAAGGATATAAGGATGTTAAATCGACTTTAAAAAGCAAAAGTCATTTTGTTAAAAAAACGAGTTATGACCTTCCACGTAGGGCCCGGCCAAATGGGAATATTTCCAGATACACGTGTAACCCGGGGTACTTCTGCTGTACCATTAATATTTAATAAGGCGTGGTTGTAAAATGTGTGCTCATCTTTTATTTAAGGGCACACTTTTTATCTCCTGCCAGTTTTGTTGTACTTAGAGACAATTAAATTGAAGAAACTTGTATATTTTTTTATTCTAAAAAGGACTGTAACTTACACTAGTAGTCTCTAGTATTCTTATTTCAGAGTTTTTTTATAGCCTTGTCACCAACCAGTTCCTAATGTTTTCTGACCTTATGAATTAAGAACAAAACGTAGACGACATTCTTACTAAAGTCTCTCCTAAATGTTGCTTAAGGCTTAAAGGACCCCTAAGTTTATGGAATTGTTAAATAAAATGTCTATTACTGTCTTACTACTAATTTATATAATTGGAAAAAGATGGATGTTTGTTTGCAGATTTTTTTTTATAACATAAGGTGGTAAACGAGCAAGCGGCCACCTGAATCCGCCAAAATGGCGAAGCGACTGCTGCCCATAGACATCCGTAATTGCAGATGTGTTGCCTACCCTTATCCGACGGAGGAGGAGATGCACATAAAGAGGATATTTCCCCTTTCCTATGCATCTCCTCCATCGTCAAATCCACTTCCCCTTCCCATCCTCTCCTTATAAGAAAAGGGTGGTAAAAGAAAGGGACTAAAATTAGGCCTCCGGCACCACACTCATCAGTCGAAACACGGCATTGGTTCCATTTCACGCCTGTCTTCTCTGTGGTCGTAAAATTACACTGGGCGTGCCGGCCCATTCGTGCTAAGATGTTAAAGCGGGCACTACCACTGTTACTGCATAACAGCTGAATGGGTCTAGATCAAATTTGGCACAGAGATAGATAACTGTTTGGAATAGGGGTTATGCTATTTACTGAGGTTTTATTTATTTCCGCGCGCACGAAGTCGCGGGTAAAACTAGTAGATAAATGTACTGGTATAGACACTGAGGAATTGATGAAAGTGTACCTGTTTGTATATTCGATATAACTATTTTTAAACTGAAATTTTAATTTTAAATGTTACATGTGTAAAGTGTTAACAACGTGTATGAATAATGTTTGTATGATGACATCATCTGTACTTAGGTACCGTACATCTTTCATACATAAAACATAATTTTTTTAAGGGTTTTATTCATAAGTCTTTTTTTGTTGTAGAACATGTTACATTATTAAATAAAAAAATGTATACATGAAGTCATAAAAATATATCCCTACTAGCTTTCGCCCGCGACTCCGTCTGTATGGAATAAAATAAACCAGCCTATATTCTTCCGTGCTATCCTCTACATATGCCTACAAACATCCATCTAAACTTTAGCATATAAAATTAATTAGACGTTGTTCGTGACATCGTCCACGTGATATTTTAAAATAGCCTATGTTTCAGAAATAAAGTAGCTTTTTTATGGTGAAAGAATATTTGAAATCGGATCAGTAGTTTTTGAGTTATTTCACTACATACAAAAATACAAATCATACCTCTTTACAATTAACAAGTTTATGAGCTGATTGTACGCTTGAAATAAAAGTTATTATTATTATTTACAATACTAGTATAGACAAGCATTGATAAGCAATATTTTCTAGAATGTTTTCGTATTTAGTTCATATAACCACTTATTTTAACCTATTACAGAGTTTCAACGTAAGTGTCTTCGAGGCAGTGAGCGTGTCTCTAGTGCCGGCGTCGAAGGAGGTGCTGCGCGCGAGCACCGTGCGCTTCAACTGCTCTGTGACCGGCAGACCAGAGCCCCTCATCTCCTGGTACAAGGACGGACAGCCTCTCACCCTCGCTGGCAGGGTAAGGACTAAAGTAACATCGACTATTGACAGGAAATGGGACACAAACTAGATTATGTTTAACTAGCTGATTCCCGCGACTTCGTCCATGTGGAATATTAAAAATTTTAAAAATATAGCCCCAGTGATATACTCAGAGATAACGTGTCTTTCTAATGGTGAA
>NW_013525292.1:351771-366975 GCF_000836215.1 Papilio polytes
TATAGCCTCAGTGATATACTCAGAGATAACGAGTCTTTCTAATGGTGAATTTTCGAAATCGGCCCAGTAGTATTTAAGTTATTTTAAAACAAACAAAAATACTATCTTCTTTATAATATCGGTATAGATATAGATTGCCATGTTTGTTACCAGTTGATGTTTGAGGGCGGGGCAAGTCGATGCTCCAGTTGAGGGGACGGCCAATGATAAAGAGAGGGGGGCTAGTAATAAAACTTTTAGTTTTGTGCGAAATGCTTCGGTCACATAAACGGTGCCCTATTCTGAAATGATGTTTACGCTTAGTGTGTCCTTTAGTGGCCGTTAATCGACTATGAGTGCTGCATAAATCGATAGCTTGTTCATTAGGTACATGTGATTGCATTGTGTAGATAAATCTGCGGCCCTCAACCGACGTGAACCGAATGCAGCTGGTGATCAGCGGAGTAACGTCAGACGACGCTGGTTAGTTACATGTGACTTTATTATGAAGTTTCTTTTAATCTTAAATACTTTATAAATATAAACTAGTGCCATTGATAAAATATTTATTTGCTGATACACTATTTACAATAAAAGGTAAATTGCATTGTTAAAATAAATACGTTACATTGCTTACTTTACATTCTGCACTCTGATTCACGCCACTTCACGCCTAAATCCTCGTTGTTATTTTTTTAAACAATTTAGTCTATTGCTTTCTTGGTGGCCAATACGATATTAAATATTCATCCACAATATTTTTGCAACTAAAACAATTATCATTTTACTATTAACTTCCTTGTAAAACAATATAACATTTAAATGTGCTTTTACTTTTAAATCAATGCAAATATTTTTACAATTGTTGTCCGCGCCATCTATTATCAATGGTTGCTAAACCAATGAGCGTTGTGCCAGGTGTGTACCAGTGCTTCGCGCGAGGGGGCGGTGCGGGGCGCTGGGCGTGGGCGTCTGCGTGGGCGGCGCTGAACGTGACGGGCGCGTGGGCGGCGGCGCCGGGCGCGCTGCGCTGCCTGCCCACGGGCCCACGCTTCGTGAAGCTGCGCTGGCTGCCCGCCGCTGAGAAAGTCGTCGCCTACACCGTCGATACTACGCCTCGAGGTATCTACAAGAAACACTTGTCCGTGTTCAACTTTAACACGCTCACTGCGGAACAGGCCGATATCGGCCTGTCGGGGTTCTTAAGTTATGCAGACAAGCAAACTATTACCCTCTCGATAGTGTCCAACGATTATCTTAGGTGTATACGTTACATTACATAAAATCTATCCTAGTGCTGGTGGGTCTAAAAAGACCTGCCACGCACTGGCGGAAATATCATTGGGCGCATGTTGCCCGCCACCGCACCAAATGAAGAATTATGATTTTACTTGCCGCAGTAAACGTGTTAAACCACAGATTGAATGTACGCATTGAAACGTCGCGGAACGTCGTCGGATAGCTAAAATCTCGACTGTACACAATTTATGTATTATTATATTGTGGTTACAGACGGGCCGGGCATCTCGCTGACTGGTCAGCCGCAAACTGATACGGAGGAAACCATTCATTTAAAAGAATCGCTCACTCCTTACTTATTCCAGGTATGTGCGAACTTTACAGAAGATTAGACCTTATCCTCAGTGATTTAAAGCTTAAAATTGACTACTCGTGACATCTGCTCCATTCCAGGTGCGTGCCTACATCCCCTCGTCCAATAAGAAGAATGTGGCGAGTGACATGTCCGAGAGCGTCGTCTGTCAAGGACAGGGAGGTTCGTAAGTTCTTTTTTGGTTATTTTATATCTGTACAAGACAATCATTACCTTAACAATTGAATGTTTGAATTTTATTGTGAAAGTATGGATGGATTGTGTAAAAGAGGATATGCTTAAGAGACAGTGAATATATCTATATTGACGGCTAGATCTATATGTGTTAAGAATCACCCTGTATGTTGCACGCCCGTAGGTGTACTAATTGTTGTTACTTTGGGTGGATGTTTATATAAATTTATTACAATAAATAAAAAAAAATAAAACATACTGTAACCAAACACTTTAACATCGGTACTGGCTTACATGTTCCATAGTATTGTAAACTGTCAATGGTTGGTGGTGGTTGTAATGAAGCAGTGATGTGCAGTGCCGGTGCGAGTGTCTCGCGCGGGGGGCGCTGGGGGCGCGGGGGGCGTGTCCGTGTCGTGGCGGCAGTTCGCGCGCGAGGCGGGGGGCGCGGCGCAGTGGGTGCTGCAGTACAAGCCGGACAACGCCTCGCTGGAGCACAACATCACGCTGCCGGGACACGTCACCAACTACACTTTACCAGGTAACAGAATGAGTTAGAGCTGTTTTATTATAAACAAAATAAACTTTATTTTATCTTGAATTTGGCAAAATTTTAATTCACAAACGACAACATTTGACATTGGATAACAAATACCAGCTTGTAGTTTTTGTTCCTTTCCCGCAGATTTTACCAAATTCTTTACCACCAAAGTTTGAAACCGTGAAAATATTTAGCCTAAATCATTCTAAAACATAATATAATTGCTGACATCTTGCATAACGATTATGTGTTTACTTTTTATTATAATAGTATAGAAATGGATAGATTGTAGATTTTCAACAAACTATTAATCTGGCATTATTGTAGTCGATATAATCTAAATACTTTTAGCGGAGGCTAGTGCGGCGTGGGTGCGGGTGCTGGGTAGCCGCAACCTGACATGGCTGCCACAGGACCTCAGCCTGTTGCCCTGGACCTCCACGGCCGCCGCAGACCTCTCACCCTACAGGTAGGACCTTTGCAGTATAGATTTAAATATCAAAAGGTCTGGAATCAAAGGGAAACGAAACATAGATAAAAGTTAATAAATTAACACCTAATGTTGTTCAGTCGCTGAAATCTGCGGTTGCCAGTTACAGAAAAATTACCTTAGGAACAAGAAACGATACAAACTCGGATCTTTTACAAATGTCTAATTATGTAGCAGTAAGTTACGAAACCGATAGGATATGAGACATATTTAAATTCATCATCCTATTGGTTATTGTTCGGCATCGATGTACAAAATGTTCAGTTAACTGTAGTAATTAAATGGAACACCGCTCGATTCCCTGACTGTACCAACACCAATTAGAGCGCGCATACCTTTGACTAAACTATCGCATAACTGTTTTGCGACTATCGGTTATTTCGCGGTCCATTCAACTGTTTAGTTGTACAATTAAAAATTAAGTACAACACCTCTAGGCTCACAGGAATCAAACCGAGACTAAGCACTTGCGATATGTATTATGTCAGATTTTAACATGGGAAAAGTAATGTTTAAGTATTGACGTGTGCCAGCGAGGCGGCGCCGCAGCCGGAGCGCGTGCGCGTGTCGGGCGTGGGGCCGCGCGGGTTCGCGGTGCAGTGGCAGTGCGCGCGCTGCGAAGACTCCGACATCACCTTCCGAGTCTGCATCCGCAGGCCGCACGCAGATCTGCAAGAGGACGGTGACGACGAGGAATGCCAGGAGAGGTCAGAACTCATTCATGTGCAGAAATAATAACAAAAATGCGTTAAATTGTCCATTAATAGAAATAACTTTATCGGGGTTTCGTTTCCGTTGTAGTCATAAGAACAGCGCGACAGTGGATGGTCTGGAGGCGGGCAGCGAGTACGAGGTGCGGGTGCAGGCGGGGCTGGGGGCGGGGGGCGTGCCGCGCGGCGCCTTCAGCGAGCCCGTGCGCGTCGTCACGCAGTCTGAAGGTACCGGCCTACAACTTCTACACTTTATCTATCTCTATCACTGATGCATTCATATCTTAAAATTTTCACCATCAGATATCTATATCGTAATCGAATCTAAATGGTTTGTTTAATCATTAAGTGATTTAAAATGCGTTAATAACAATGTCCTGTGTTCAGGTCCGTGGCGCGTGGGCGAGCTGTCGTACGCGTTCGTGAACGCGTCGGCCGTGCGCGTGCGCTGGCGCGGCGCGGCGCAGCGCTACACGGTGCGGCACAGCGCGCGCCTGCGCCTGCCCGTCGAGCAGTGGGACGCGCTCACCACCATCAACAATACTGCACTGGTGAGCACCACTTCAATTTACCAAAAATTGTGTAAGTTTAAATAATTAAGAGCTTGTCCCACCACTGGTTGATAGACTCGGATAGCTTAAAAGTGATGTCACTGTCAGATAGAGTACAAAATTTAATATTTCCATCACATTTTTAAACGTTGGATTGTTATCTGACAATTTTTGTGAATTGTCTCAAAATCTGCCAAAAAATTCTTGTGAATTGTCAGACAGGTCCTAAATATGACATTTTATACTAGATAACTGGACTGGAGCCGACGGAGCAGACGTACGTGATGGTGACGGGCCACGAGCCGCAAGGCCACAGTCGTATCCTCACCATTCCTGCACAATTCAAGGATCTAGGTGGGTATCATAAGTTAACAGATTCGTCTGACTCGAAGGACCAAACAAAAGCTGGTTAAACTAGACAACATTATACTCAACTTTAATGTAACAATAACGTATACTAGATGCTAATGTATATAGTGTTTTATATGTGTATATATTGTGCAGAAGCTAAAGAGCTGAAGTACGTGTACACGCACGGCGGCGTGCGCGTGTGGTGGGAGGAGGGCGCGGGGGGCGTGGGAGGCGCGCGCATCGTGCGCGTCGTGCGGTACGCGCAAAACATCACGCGGCCCGTCGAGCACTGGCATGCGCGCAACGTCTCTGACACGCACGTCGAGGTAACACGCCCCAAACACGTCCTAACACGCCCCACTACTGAGACACTACGCCCCTTTTGACGTGACACATTGCACACGTGGCATTCACTAAATATATCTGTCAGCGTGACAACCGTGAATACCGTAACGGCAGATAACGTGACTATTCTAACGTGTAACGCCCTCTAATTTATTAATTGTGCAACAATTGTATCACCAGCTGGAGGACTTGGACCCGTACTTGCCCGTGTACGTGATGGTGACGCTGCCCGGACCCAACAAGCCCAACCAAGTGCTCACCATCCCGCCACGACCCATCGATAACTACAACCTATACCTTAGTGAGTGTCACACTAAATTTGACGTCACAAACATTCGACAGACACATTTTTGGATAAACGGATGAATTTATTTTATAAAATGTCCACACTTCATTGATTCTTTAAGTTAATTTATATTGTTTTTAGTGAGATATTTCTTCCTTTTAAATGTGCAAAAAAGTCTATTAAACTTCATTTCCAATATAATTATTTGTTCGTGTCCCAGGCGTGGGTGTGGGCGTGGGCGTGTCCGTGCTGTGCGCCGCGTTCGTGACCGCCGCCTGTCTCTGGAAGAGATACAAGAGCCGCTCCAGAGTGAGGTCGGTGGCAATGTGATAGGAAAAATATACAAAAACAAGAAATCAAAATAACTAAGTAGTGGTTTTAATCTGTTTTACAAATTCCAGATCACGCAGAAACCAACATGGCTTAGAAGAGATTGACGATGGAAGTTCCGAAATGAAGGTAGGCCGAGTGATAAGGAATGCTTTTTCGATTTTGAAACCGTAAAACTGGCGTAACAAAATGCCTATACATGGAAAGAGAGAAAAAAATTGTTTACTGTAAGAAAATGTATTAATTTCCAGATGGGAGCTTGCGGTAGCGGCGTGGGCGGGCGGCTGGCCAACGGCGGCGCGTGCGGCGAGCCCCTGCTCAACGGACACCTGCGCGCGCATCTGCAGGTCGGTCAGACTTCATTATAATGGCTTTTCTTGATGTTTCTTTTGAGTTGCTCGGCTTATTTTCTTTAATTTTGTCCCCAGTCTAAAACACCGAACGGCAAAGTGAAGAAAGCTCACCTGTACGAGGTGTTCGACGTGTCCCGTGAGGAGGGCGACGTCACGGTGGAGACGGTGCTCGACGACGGGCTCGCCTACAGCCTGCTCGACACCTCGCGCCGCCCCGAGCACGAGCCCCGTCCCCCGGGGCACGAGCCCCGATCCCTGGCGCTGGAGACCCGCCCCCTGGTGCACGAGCCGCGCCCCCACAAGCTGCCCGACGACAACATGAACTCCGAGGTCAACAGGGCCGCCGACGG
Source organism: Papilio polytes (assembly GCF_000836215.1). Classification (NCBI taxonomy): domain Eukaryota; kingdom Metazoa; phylum Arthropoda; class Insecta; order Lepidoptera; family Papilionidae; genus Papilio; species Papilio polytes. The sequence continues at coordinate 357,844 of NW_013525292.1, forward strand.
CCACCTGGACGCCGCCCCCCTGCAGCCCACGCTGCAGCCCAACGGTTGAGATGCCCCCCGCCGCGGACCTCTAGAATTACAAGGGGGTGGGCGACCCCCCGGACCCGACGCGCCCCCCGTCGCCGGGGGCGGTGTCGTTGTATATTTAGTACCGGTTAGATTGAGATTTTGTACAGACCTCTCGGTCGCCGGAAGCGGGTTTGCGCGAGGACAACTTGGCGTGTTTTGTTCCTAAACTAGACTTTATTTTCAACTTGTCAAGGCTGATTTTTGCTAACAATAGTACGGGTTTTATACGTAATCGTTACTTGTAGTTCCGTCGGCTCGGATTTTAGACGCACTCGTGGGCACGTGAAGTTATTCCCGCAATGACTCGGCACGCCGGCTGCGGGGTCCGCATTGTACATAGCCGTCCTGGCGTCGCGGTCGTCCCGCCAGCGGCCAGACAATAAGTAGAAATGGCGCGCGACACATAACCTCAAAATGTTCCGTAACGACGGCAGTCTTCGGGTCGTCTCGAGTTTGTATAAAACGTCGTATCGCAGTGCCTCTGAAAAGTACACATTAGGAGATCCTATAAACAAAAAAAATTACAAAATAGATTTCACCGTTAGTGCAACTTAAGCGTACAAAATATAGACCAAAACGTAACCCAAACAGTTAACACGAACTCACTTGTACATAGCGCGAAAGTATTTATTGATGTTGAAAAAAAATATTTATTTAGTCCGCTGTTTATTTCCCAGTTGATAGACAAAGCCTGAGAAGCTATCCAGTTACCTTCACGTTACATTCCACGTCACTCGCGTCACACGGGTCACATGTGTCACAAGTGTAACGCGTGTCACCCGTGTTACACGCCGTGACCCACACATTAATTTTCTTTTACGCACAGTTTTTTTGTTATTATTATATTATCTGTCATAGTTTATAACCGACCACAGCACACAGCGCTCCACAAAGTTGTTTTTATAGATACTTAAAAACCTAAGAAAGCAGTTAGATAGTTAAAGAATAACGTAAAAATAAAAATATTTAATTATAAAAAAAGATTTAACAACGAACTACTGATATATTAAATACATGATATAGTTTATTGGTTGTGTGGAGGTAGTGCCTCGACGCAAACGCAGAAATTCGGTCTATAGCCCTACAAGGATCTTACGGCATTTTTGACATTGACACCCTGCTGTTAGAGTTACCAGTAAGTAAAAAATTACCAACTTTATTCGAAATTCTCCCATGTTAAAAATAAAAGCAAACTGTAGGCAACTTTTTTAAAATCGAATTACGAAATTATAAAAATGGCGATTTTAAGTGCAATTGCGGTTCCCTCATTGGTTAAAATATGACTGAGATGACATTATTAGTACAAAAAATTTCCACCAGCCACATGATCCTTGTAGGTCTATACAGTAGTTGTAAGACAGTAGATCCAATCATAATTCCATATCACAATTTTATCTACCTCATTTTCTTCGTAGTAAGGTTCTTTTAGGTGTTAAATTCTTCAATGTTACGTTGGAAGTACCCATCGACACCGAGTAAAAGCACCTTCATATACCTAGTTTTTTTTCTATTATTTATTTTAGCACTAAGAATTTGTTTTATTAATTTTATTCTTTGTAGTTTCACATGTTTTCCACACCACAAAACCACAGTTCCTTCCCATATTCATGTTAATATTTTATAATAAAGATTTATCGAGTTTTTCAAAATTTATGAAATAGTTATAAAATTCAATCCCTAGTTACATTTTGTTGAATATATCGAAGTTATAAAGTTGAAGACGAACTTGCTTACAAAACGCGTACAATATTAAACTGGAAGCACCTAGGTACAATTTACTTGTATTTATTATAAGTCGTAAAAATCTCGCGAGTCTCCTATCGGCCAAAATGCGAGACATTAAATTAAATAAATAAAAAAATCTTAGAATAACCGAGGCAAAGTTTATCAAATATAAAAAAAAAAACAGTTAAAATATTCAATGTTTACGATGTAATTATAAGTGTTCGTACAAAGCAGTGTCGCATTTGGCCGCGGGGGGGCGCTCGTTTTGTAAATATTAACTCAGTTTAAATATTAAAATTAAATCGCCGATTAAGTACCTGAAAATTTCAATTACACTAAGTTAATATAGGCGTAGAATTAGCTCTTAAAATCTAGAATTTTATCTTTGACGCTAGGTTTTGTCACAGGGTTTAAAGTATCTACGTCGGCGCGGTGGGCGCGGCCTGTAGGCGTGCGTGACGTCACCAGACGCGGGCAAATGTCGTTCTTGTAAATCCATTGTTATTTGAAATAGTTGGACCAATTGTTGGCCAAATAACATAAAATAAGAATTTTTTAATCAATGCCAATGTTGTCAGGATTTTTCATATTATTAATCCAAATTCTGTTCTAAGTTTAATTATCTGTTTAATATTACACGAAAATATCCATACTTTTTTATATTTTTTTTATAATTAACATTTATAATGCAGTTTGCAATTGGATGTTAAGTTTATCTGCTAAATAGATAACATTGGCAATTGATATTTATTTATATTCACAATATTGTAGGTTATCGATGTACAGTTAACAAAATAAGAAACATTACCAGATGGGTTTTTTTTATTGTTTTATATTGACACTCTTTGTGTCGAACCTGTAAAATACTTTTATACTCCAGGTTGTGTTTTTACTCCCAATACTACCCCCAAATAGAATTCGATAAATGTAAATTTACATACACCTGAGTAACGTACAATGGTTTTTGTAATAACTAATATATTTCACCCTTTACAGATTACTATAGAATATGTAATAAATTATTAGATTCGGTTTTAATCGCAATAATGTGGATAAGTCACTAAACAGCACTTGCTTAAGTTGGCACGTCGTGTATTTGACTTCTGCTGTTTCTTACGTGCCAATTTAATTTTTCAGCTCTCTTTTTACAGTGATTGGCGTATCCACATTATTAAATTTGGATATGAAATAGATTTAGATTGAATTCACATTTTTACATAGATTTTATTTTCTCTGTTATACTTTGTAAACATATTTTGATTGAACATTGTTGATGCAAGAAAGTGTCTTTGAGACACCTTCGTATTATATTTATATGTTTATCTCATTTTTTCCGAAGTGTATGAGGGAGATGAACGATGTAGAGATGTACTAACATTTTTTACGAAAAAATCGTTTCATGTTTTCTGTTTAAACTCCAAAATTAACAAACTGATTTTGATTGCATATTGTAAATACTAACATTATAAATTTTGAATGGATGGATGGATGTAAAACGGCCGAAATCTTAATGAAATTTGGCACAGATGTCGATAATCTGGAGCATACATAGGTTGCTTATTCATTTTTTTTTTTAATTTCGCGTGGACAAAGTTGCAGCTAAAAATTATGGTGATATTTGAACCTTACAAAATAGGATATTTTTTTTATCCAAGCAAAGTCTGGACGCATTGCTAGTAATCTAAATTATTTAATACAATACATACTATTGTTTATAGTATTGTAGTTGTTAACAGTTGGCGGCTATTTTCTCAGTTTGTTCCATTTAGGATACATTAATATTGAGAAAGCGGGTTAAAAATGTTAGGTTTTACATTTTCAAATTGTTGATTTATTTACTCAAAGATGTTCAGTCAAAATATGAGACAATTGTCATACTGTAGGCTAGTGTTCAATAGTGTTTTAAATATGGTATAAATTTATTCATTTTATAGCATTTACTTATATCACATTGGCTTGTCCGTCCTGGGAGGGTGGGGTGGGGGTAGGTACTGACCGAAAGCCTGAACACGTGCCTCCGACTTTTGAATCTCATTTCGCAATATTCATTATTTATGAGCGTTATTTGTAATTTTAACGCGGTTAAATGTTTATACAGTGTTGCATTCTACGATAGATGGCGCTGTTTTCAACTCATTTTGTGAACTAAAAATATATGAGAATTCATGTTTCTTAATAATTTAATGTATTTACATATTCATTGTAAGAACATTAGAAATCAAATAAACCCAATTAATTGAATTTTAGCTATAGGTCTATAAGTTTTGTTAGTCAAGTGATGTCAATTAATTCATTTCTTTAATATGCAATCTTTGGTTTTAATGTTTTATTTCTAACTTGTTAGTAATATTCGAAATGGGTATTCAGATTTGTTGTACATAGTGTATGACAGTAGCAAACAGCGCCATCTATGGGAAAGTACGAAGGGTATTCCATTCCGTTATACAAAATCAATAGTATTGTTTTATCCTGACATTCCACATTGCAATAGTTGTTCTCCAGATATTGTTTTTACTGTTTTATTGTCTGTTCCATTATTAAACTCGTGAGCGCTAAAATCCCAACACTTTCAGACGAGGTAAATTTTATTATGATCATGTTTTTTCTTTGTAAACCTTTGAATTTTAGTGTACAGAATTTATATTACAGATAGCCTTTGAAAGTGTTGGTCCAATCCAATAGCAATAGTTAAATATTTATTTATTGTATTTATGTCTGTGTTTCTCAGGTGGTAATCTTGTAAATTTGTCTTGTAATATTTCAAGGCACTACAAGATGCTGCCTTTACTTCATAGTAATAAAGCCCATATTCGTGTGACGTTAGTCCAACGTGTACTTAGAATTACGAAGCGTCCAAAATTTTTAAGATTACGTGACTTGTACTGAGACTGTAATGCAAGTCTCTTTCACACAGTACTGCATGAAAAGAGACAGAAGTCTTGATAATTTGATTTGCAGTTTGGTTTGCGTCTAGAATGTTCTACTTTTACACGTAGGGTTTGTGCAGGTGATTTGAGAACGATACTAACTTTAATAATTCTCGTGGTAAATAAATGATGTCGCTTTTCAAATCACTTGTAGAGAAGGGGAAGGCGTCCTGAGTGCAGTCGGGAGGGATCTGTTTGATTAAAATCCCTCCACCTTTACTTCTTACACGCAACAACTTACGTCAAACAGCTCCTGGCTGCGCTCGTGACGTCACAGTGCGGGGCCGTGCGTGCTGTCGCCATCTTGTTACGTCAACGCGCGCGGCCGCCATCTTTGTATTGCGTATTATGTAATGAAGCCGGAATATTTCGATTCTTTAACTGTGGTGGGATGTGTTTTGTGTTTTTTTATTGTGTTTTTATTTGAAGTTTTCAGCATTAATATGTGAGCTTTCTACTGATTTTGTCAGTTGTGAGTTTTTCGCGTGTAATTTTAATTTAAATCGTTGCATAATTATTTGTTTCCGTATTTGTTGTTTTATAATTTGTCACAGTATTTGTATTATTACGTTTAAATAGAAGTTTTTGTTTGTCTCTATCAGCTTCAAACTATGCTGCACGTTTTTTTTTGTTTAACGCCACTTAAAGTTTCTTTTTAATTAATGTTACATTTCTCGAAGGCGCATTATGATGGAGTCGAAATATTCCAGTTTATAATTAAGATAAGAAAGTTTTAAAACGGGTTGTGGGGACATGAGGAATCGATCACTTTGATTTATTACCAAAATAAAAAGAACATTATTGTTGTTGATGTTAGATTTCTAAATAAATGTGAAAATAAAAGCAATAAAGTACCAAGATTTTTGGTCAAAGTCCGCCTCAGTATAATTAATGTTGTAAACGCGATTTGCGATCGCTTTTGAACAGCCTTGTATTGTCATGTTCCCACAAAACATTATAAATTAGTTTATAAATTACAATTGAATCTACCTCAACCAAATTACCCATTAACGTTGTTTGTAAGTGTTCTCTTGAGTCTTATTATTATTATTACTAATAAATTACTGAATTGTAGTGTTTTTGATAATAAAATTATTATTAGTTCCAACTTCCCATTTTGATACGGTAATTATTGTTACCAAGCGTATTGAATGCGGTCAGTGGTCAGTGGCTAGTGGCCAGTGGTCAGTGGCCAGTGGTCAGTGGCCAGTGGTCAATTTGTCAGTGGTCAGTGGTGCAGCGCGGTCGAGAGCGAAATTAAATTTGAAATAAATTTAATGTTCATGATGTTTTATTTCATTAAAACCTTTCCTTATTTGTATCCTTATAGTGAGATGCAACAATTAAATTAAAAAAGTACTTCATTTGGTAGTTAATTGGTACACATTGAAGTTATGTAAATAAAACAAGTATTGGTATGTGGTAAGATATATTCAGTGCTTGTTACGAAGCTGTACTAGCAGACTCTGCCGGCATAGGCGCGCCACGGCCCCCGCGCCTTGCCCCGTGCCGCCGCCTCCGCCCCCGCCCGTCTCCCCACGTCTTAGTCGCGCAGCAAGCCGCGCCAGGCTAAACCGCGAGCCCCCGCGTTCCCGTCCCGTACCTACAATAGGATAAGGTTTTTAAGCTCCAGTACGTAAACATTCCTGCCTCTGGTTATCGAAGACTTCTCTGACATATTATCCAAGTTAGAAGGGCTAATAACTAATGATTGTAATATAGTTGAAGTTACCTTCGGCGACTCTCTGCCAAGCGACACGCTCCACGTTGACCATGCCGGTGGAGGCGCTCCGTCCTAGCGCTTGCTCCTGCGATCCAGAGCTCTGCGCCTCCGTTGTCTCGCTCTCACAGCTGATGCGGCTGGTTCTGCGATAACATGTCATATGCCAGATCAACAGTTACTTGCTTAAATACGATAAATCAGATGTTAATCAACATAATTTACAACAACACCTACCGATCTCCTGGCCTCAAATCGCTGGCGGAGCTGGTGCCCTCCTTCCTCATAGGTGGTGGTGAGGCCAGAAACCTCTCCCTCGCGGCGCGAATCCTAGCTGCCCGCTCCGAAAGTCCAGCCACCGCCGCACCGCTATCCCCGGAGCCATGGGGCTCCACCGACGACAGGGATCTCTCAAAGAAGCCAGTTTTATCCACGAACCTTGACAAGCTCGGCACTAATGTGTCCGACAGTTGTCTGAGTACGGGATGCGTATCGGGTGTGGGTGGAGTGTCCGGTGGTTTAGTGGTGACGGGGACGACCGTATCGGTGCTGGCGGCGGCGCATCTGATCGTATGTTGGCTGCCATCATTCTTGTCCTCCGTAGGAGACTCATTCTCCTGTTCGGGCAGCAGTGCGTTGGCGCTGTGCGATTTCAGTACGCCCTCTAGACTGCACGCTGTGGGCGTCAGCCGCTTCTCTGCCGACGTCTGTTTGCGCCGAGACAGCTGACAGGCACTCGCTGACTTTTTTACCTCCCTTTCAAGGAATGGGTTATTTCTGTAATAAGTTACTATGAATTTAACAAATACTTTTATGATTAAAAGAAGATTTCGCACCAACGAATGTGGTTCCATTTGTGGAACCACATTCGTTGGTGCGAAATCTTGTCAATCAAACAGTTTGCTGTTCCTCTCAACATTATGTTGAGGAAATCACGTCTCACCTTATATTAATGCCGACAGGCATGTCAGGAGGTCGCCGGCGCTCTACGCTGGGGGAGCGCCAGGGAGGGGAGGACGCTCCGCTGCTGCCCCCTGACACATTACCTGTCACCGAAAGACTCATCGTCATTCGTGGTCGAAAAAAAACTGTGCAGCTAATACAGAATAACTTTGAATTAAAATGATAGTGTAAGCCTGTAAAAATTGTAGGTCAAGCTATAATAGAATATTGTATTTGATAGAGAGAAGCTTTGCATAGTCATTAGGTAACTATAAAGAAAATGTGGTTACCTTCTTCATTTATTTTCTTGTTGTATCGTTGGATCATAATTCGAATGGACGGTGCTGTTTCTTTGGGGAGTTGTTTTTTCTGTGAGGATGGAGATGAGGGGAGAGGTGGTCGTGTCCTTGGTCTGTGATCCTCACCTTCTTGAAGGTCACCTGAACTCTTGGATCTTACGTTAAGTTCTGGTTTCTTGCGCTTTTCTGTTTCATGTTTCTTCTTGATATCATGTAGTCGATGGGTAGTCCTGTCCATGGTCGGTCGTACTCCGGCCAAGTCTTCAACGTCCACTGGAATAACAGCCCTTGGAACGGACTCTCCACTTCGTACTACGGGCGAGAATATTTTCCGAGTTGTCTTTACTATTACTTCAGGCGAATTCTCTCTGCGTTCCGGAGCCTTCAATTTCAAAACAAACACCTGAAATTCAAGCGTTATTAAGTATTCCTCCTTTATTACATACAAATATCAGAGTTTTGACAAATCTCAATCAGAAATTAATTGACGTTAAATTTTATTATTTCTACAGACGCAATACGGAAGAACAAGTAAAATTAAATATTAAGAACTTGTTTGATCTTCATTACCTCTCCTTCCGAATCTGAATGCAGCGATGTCGGTGGACTACGCGGTCTCTCCGACGGTCTTCTTGGTCTTTTACGTCTTCTAGGGATTTCCACAGTGACTGTATCAACGTCAGGCTCCGAGTCACTTTCAGATGGCTTCGACTGCTCTCTTTCTAATCTTGCTCTGGATTTAGTTTTTTTCTTTCCATTACTTTTATCTACATCTCTGCGTTTAAATTCATCTTTTTGTTCTTCATTACAGTCCTTAACGGTTTTGATATCTTTCGCGTTGTCATCATGTTTTGTTCTTACAGTAGTACATATGCTTGTCGAAGGCGAATCTCTAACCTCAGTTTCAGAAGCCATTACATCATCTTTAAACCGGGTAGAGCTTCCTCTTTCTATTTCTTCTATGGTTTTTCTGATAAACATGGCGTCTTCTTCGATGCTTGGCTGTTGGCTAATTTTTCTTCTACCCGTATTTTCAGGTATTTTTAACTGTAAAAACGAATAACTGTAAACCAAAATATTACACAGAAAACAATACATTTAAAGTTTTAATTGAATTTCTTACCTGATCGCGGGTTGATTTGGACTTTGCCGCAAGTTCCTTTGACTTGACGATGCGAGAATCTGAAAGGATAACTACTGGAATTGTATTATTTTGTTGATAAGTAGTTAGGAAACTCACTTATATTTGAAATTTCTAGAGATTATCCGCACCTTAATGCTTAAAATTAATTTACATATTTACTTTACATTTTTGACTCTCTAGGAGCAGTACCTACCCCTACTCTCTAGCGTCGCCTATGGTATGATATAATATAGCCTGGTGATGCTCACCAGAGCCGTTGGGCTGCAGCAGGGCAGTGCCGGTGAGGGCGGCACTAGTCTCACACAG
>NW_013525292.1:367392-381423 GCF_000836215.1 Papilio polytes
CTGCGCTGTCGGGCAGCGCGAAGCAGCGCTGACGTTGACGCCTCGGGCGCGATGCCACGCGACTTCTCCCACTCGTGCAGCTTGCGGGTGAACGAACGGGATATGCCTGCAAAATATAAGTGTAACAAATAATGTACTTAACAATGATAATGTAGTTTTATATTGTTTTTGAAAACACATACCTTGAAACTTGAATAAGCCAGTAGATGTTTGCACAAGGACTTCATCGGGTTTTGCTTCCTCTTCCCAGGCTGGTACCGAGTTGGTCTCTTTCATATGTTTCCATTCATCTGTAGTAGAAGAAGAAAAGAAACGATTATCACCATACTTCTTGGTCGTGAAAACATAAAAAGACGTAGTGTGTCTGCCTACCCCATTTCTTTAGGAAGTCCTCGCTGAGGTCCTGTCGGGCGGGGACGGGTGGGGGCTGTCGGCCGCCGCGCAGACGCTGCCACTCGGCCAGCTTCTTGCGAAAGTCCGCCGAGAGCTGCTCCTCTGTGGCCACTGGCCGCGTGGTCACTGGCCTAGAAGCTATGAAACAGGAGAAGACGCGTTACAATTTTTAGTGATGTAATTAAAGTCAGAAAAACATAGTCAAATGTTGGTGTGGACTTACTAGCATGAAGCTTTCCCTGCCTGTCGGAGAACTCCCGTCGTAAACGTGACTGCAGCGCGGCGTAGTCGCGGGCAATCTCTTCGCGCACCCCGCTCGCCTCGCAGCCGCTGCTCACGCCCTCTGTCTCTGAAAGTCGAACGTACCAAAAAAAAACATTTAGTTCGAAAGGAAATAAATACTGCAAAAGAATTTGAATAACATCTACAATTAAGAAAGGATTGGTATACGTTTAATGCAAAGAAATTAGACTGTATCGAATGTTGATTTTGACAAAATAATAAAAAACTTTTTTATAAGGGCTTTGTATGAAATATCGATAAATCGATGCATTTTTGAAGTCACTAGGAATGTCTGCAGATGTCAATTTTGTCAAATAATGTAAATATGTTACATTAATTTATTCTAAACAAACCAATAATGTTACCAATAAAAATCAACGTTCTTGAAACGTCCAAATAAATATTGTAAGCATTTTATTACTGGTGAAACAAATTGTGAATTGTATAGTGGTAGGTTATATCTGGTTTATAAAAACTTAACATTATTTTTTATTGCAGATGGAAGTGACGGCAACACACTAATGCTCGAATACATTTTACTCATCTTCTTAATAACTTGTATACTATATGCATATGTAAGTTTATAACATAACTATATGAGTAGTGCAATGCATTTCAAATAATTTACACTACCGGCTTACTTCTCATATTACTTTTCATAACTATCTAACGCATAGGAACGCATGCCCTTTACGTAGAGTCTAAACAGTTGCTTAATGTTGATACCGCACTCAGACTACAGACTCCACTAAGGGACTTCTTTAATGATTACGGGTGCAATGTTTGCAGTCAAGAGATGACCGACTGTTCGCGAACACGGCTGCGGGCCTACAGGAGGTATGGTGCAACACATGCCGGCTACGCTGCCGGCGCCTGCGCAAGCAGGTGTATACAGTGGTGACAGGGGGCGAAGGGGGCGCGGAAGGCGGCGAGGACCCCGGCAGTAGCCACCCTGTCGCCCTACACCAGAGCTGCGTCTGCGAGTCCTGTCCCTGCGCGGTTGTTGAAACTGTCATAGAGTTAGTAACTTCAACAGTAATTATGCTATGTAAACCCCCTTATGTTCTATACTAGCATTTTCCCGCGACTCCGTGCGCGTGGAATTAAAAAAAAAACAAAAGTGAGTAGCCTCTCTGTTCTTCCAGACTACCCTTTACCAAATCTCATCGAAATCTGTTCAGCAGTTTAGGTTACGAAGTCTAACAAACATCCATCCATCCATAGAAACTTTCGCATTTATGATATTAGTATGATTCTGTCGTCAAGCTTGGACGACGGCTAGTTTAAATGATTACTATCTTTTTTCTTCGACTCCGTTCACTTGGAATTAAAAAATCTTCAACTAAAACTTATCTTACCTCTTTCTATTTCACTTCAGTACCTGCAAGCCCATTACAAGAACATACGCCTTCGTGGTGGCTGTGATTTTTCAAGCTTACTACGATTTTATAGAAATGGTAAATTTAAGTTATATTTCTATTATCTTCGCGATGTTATAATCTTTTTTAAACTAAGATATTTACATGTTATATTATTTGCAGACGGTCGATATGTATGACAGATTTCTGTACATTTTGATGCAAAATCAAGAGACAGGCAGAACGTTGCAGGTAACCTGTCTATGAAACATAAATTCTAAAATATATCAAAAATAAATGTGGCTTGTGGCTCGTTAGAGCGGGATTAAAAAAAATATTTAGTAGCCAAATCCTATATCCTTCTAGATTATGCTCTACATCTACCAAATTTCATTGAGATACGTTCAGCTGTTTAGAATATAAATATACGAACATCCATCCAAAAATAAAAAACTTTCACATTTATTAATAAATAAGCGACAGTTTGTGTGAGTCTAGATTTATCTGACTTTGATTAACAAAAGAATTTCCTCCATTAACTTAAATCTTATATCCCTAGCTCACCGCACCCATCGATCCAAAAATTAAAATCAGGAATAAGCCGATATCTAAACAAGAGGTGTCAATGCGGAGAGACGATGACAGAACAGAGCCAAGAACCAGCGCTGGGAATGACAGAGATGACGCTGATAGGTCCGAGTACGACAATATCCCGGGCACCGATTGCCCCGCCTGCGCCGAGAAAGGTCTGACCTGTATCGGCAGATGTCCTGCAGAACGTTCTAGAAGAGAATAAACGAATTTTCAACTGTTTATTTAGTTTTATTGAGATTGATATTCAAGAGCTAGCGACTCAGACGCAGTAAGAGTTAAAAGAGAAGCCCTTAGCATACTTTATTTATTAGTAATATCGTAATTTGCCTACATCTAAATATACTGACATCTAATAGGCTACAAGCTGTGGCATATAGTGCTTATTTGATTTTTGCCATTTGGGCGCTGATTGTTGCGGTTACTGGCGGTGGTGAGAATTCGAACTAATAACGGGAATTTCAACCGACATGTCTAAGGCGTAATATTTAAACTGCAATTGATTTAACCTGTCCATCTAGTGAGATCAATGTTTTTATGACATCTAAATGATTTTAAACTTTTTAAGGCCATTAAATATGACATTTAAAAATTACATTTCCCAGATTTAGTTGTCAATTTTGATTGAAGATAGAATTAGATTTTATGTAGCCTTTTTAAATTGATTTAAGCGTAATTTATCAAAATGCTTAAAATTCAACAATCTTGTATTGATATATTTTCGTTGATGTAATGGAGCAATCGATGCCAAAGGGAAGACGAACTTTGAAAACTAAACACGGTAACTATTTTGTAGTTATATCACATTAAGAGGTTAGCGTGGTATGGACATGTTATGCGACGAGACGATGAGGACATAAACCAGAAAATGTTAAGATTGAATATGGATGGCTACAAAGGTAGAGGAAGACCAAGGAAAGTATGTATGGATTGTGTGAAAGAGGATATGCTTAAGAAAGAAGTGGATTCAGATAAGACGGCTGATAGAGATGTATGGAAGAGCAGCACATACTGTGCTAACCCTCCGTAAGGGATAAGGGCAAGTGGATGATGATCACATTATTTTGCAGTTTGTTTATAAAAGATTACTTAAAACCGCTAATATTTGCTAATTTCTGATTATAAATTAAAAAGTTTAAGCCTACTTGCGAATTTTTAGCGCAATTGACTCCCAAGTTTTGTGCATTAAATTCGTTTATACAGTCAAAGTAGCGACATCTATTATTTTTACTTGGTTAACTTTTATATTTTCTAGAACACCTGAAAACATCTACATATGCTACATTTATTTTATTGACACTTCTCTTTGGATTTTTGTTCGTAAGTTTTCTTATGTTTTATTTACTTCTGTACTCATAGTCGACAATGTCTCCCTATTTGACACGCCGCTGAATGTAGCGGTTAGACACCTACTACTAAAATTATAAAAGGAAAAAAATTTTGTATGTTACGAATAAACTCAAAAACTACTAAACCGATTTTAAAAACTCGTTTGGCGCTAGAAATCTTGTACTACTTGTAACGTAGGCTTTATTTCTAACTTAAAAATAATATCGACGTGTGAAACTCTATTTGTTTAAACCGCCGTTTAAGCCGATTTTGACTTTATATATTCACTAGCTGTTCCCGTGCGGCTTCATCCGCATGAAATTATGAAAATTTTATTTAATTGTTTACATTTGTCAAATTTGAAAAAATGACATGACATGACTAATCTTAGCAATCTTTCTTCCTTGATGTTGGCAGCAACTTATGGTCTCTTTCCCACAATAGGGTTTTATGCAAAACATTTACCCCCTACGTTTACTGGCGTGAAAATATATAGCCTAAAGGGTGACGTAAGAGTAGGGCTTTTTATTAAAAAAAGAATTATTCAAAACCATGTTATAATTTCGGACATCTTAGGCAAAGAAGTGAGTGTTTTCGCTTTATTATAATAGTATAGATATAGACATTTAGAATCAGCGGATTTTAAATATTAAATAAATAATGAAGTAATTAACTATAATAATTTTAATCTAGAAACGGTCTAAAAATCTTTCAATTAAAATCATTTTCAGGATTTACTTTTGTTTTTTTTCTAAAAATAAAAACTTCAAACGGCTCTCCTGAACATTTAACATAATGGCGCTTAAAACAAATAGCCTTTCACCCACAGATATATACTTCATAGTATTTCAGTTTAACTTTACTGTTTCCAGCAATGTCCTTTAGGAGATCCTTGCAAGCACTTTAGGTCAATTAAGGAACAGTATTTAGCCTTGCATACTGATCAAGGGAAAGAATATCTTTGTGAAGCATATAAATTATTTATTGAGTACGTTTGTATTATTTTTTAATAATAGTATAAAGATTTTTTTAATATTCATGTTATTATACGAATTAATTCAAAAACTATTGGATTAATATTAAAACTTCTTTCACCGTTAGAATATAACCCTGAGTAACAAAGGCTTTGAGAGTGCTATATTAAAAAAAATCCACTTAAAGGAGCTTAGACGGAATTCTAGGGCGAATAATGAATTTTTTTTTTCAGAGTGTTGAAAAAAGGATTAGAAATGTGTCAATATCTATTTCGACTGTTCCTAGATATTTTATATCAACTTAAAATTAAGGTAAAGATATTTTAAATTTTTCTATACTATGAGGTAAGATTTCTTGTTTTGATTACAAAATACTACAAAAATTATTTCACTGTTGGGGTTATACACTATAACGGAGTCTTTCTACATAGGCCATGTTTTTAATGTTCTTTTTTTCGAATTCTGCGAATGTGAAGTCTTCAAAAATATACATATATTACATTTTTGTGTAGACTTAAGCTATATGTGGTATTTTTCGTGAATAATTGTCCTTTGTCTTCATCAATACGTATATTAGCATGGTATAAGCATGTTATAAGGAGGGATGAATTGCATGTTACAATGAGAACGTTAGTTATGTGGAGATACACCGGTAGAGGTAGACCTAGAGATGGATGGATTGCTAGAAAGTTGACATAATCAAAATGGGAGTGATGACTGAGAAGACGTATGATAGAGTTATGTGGAGGAAAAAAGCCTGTTGCGCTGACCCTATGGAAGTAGGATAAGAAGGAAGATGAATTTCTAATAATATGTGTTTTAGATTTACAAGGTATTGGCACTGCTGGACCCGGATGATTTATGTCACTATGCGTGCTTCGGTACCTCGGTGAGTTTAAAATATCCTCGATTAGTATTTTCAAATCTATATACAATTCTTGCATTCTTACTAAATTTCCTTCCTTTCAGGAATTTAAACCCATGAAGAAAATAAGAAACAAATCATCAATGTGAACTGAAAGTCTACGTTTTTGTCTAAAATCTTTTGTACACAAATTTATCGTCATAATACAACGATTTAAAAGTACATTTTTTATTTATTAAAGAACCCACCAATCCGATACCTCCTTCTATTACAATTATCAATAAAATATCACCGTCTTGCGATATTTTTCATTGCCTTATATTTATACGTTACAAAACCAATAAACTGCTCAATATTTCAATTTGTAACGTCAAGGAAATATGTATACATAAAAGTATAAGTTTATAGTATTTTTATCAAAAAGTTTACAGGAAAATAAAGTTTACAATTTTGCTAACTAATTCACAGTATGGTGACGTTGGATAAAGGATGTTCTCTTATCTTGCTTTGTGCTGTCCTGACATGGAATTTGGTTTGTAAGCTAATGCATTCATCAATCTTCGATTTTAATTATAAGAATATATACATTTTTATTTTTTATTACGATGTAAATTGTGACGTGTATGACAGTGCGTCAGCAACGAGCTGTCGAAGGATGAAGTGGACAAAGTGATAGAAGATGACCTAACACAGAAACTGAGCGAAGATTTGCTGCAGAGCATCGAGAGGAAGTTCCAAGTGGATCTACAGAGGTGATTTCTCTTATTTCTTTAGTCAAACCTGTGTATAACGGAATCAGCAAAGCTGTAGATAATAGTTCTACTAACACTTTTTGACAACAATGTTTTATATCTACAGATCAGTGGACATCGTGCTGGTGAAGATCAGACTATTGCTGCAGAATGGAACAGCACACATCCAGGACAGCCTTGCGGAGCTGCAGAGTATGCTCGACTTGATGAAGCAGCAGATGGGGGAACAGGTACTCTTTATTATTACCACGAGAGAAACTACCATAGATGATGGTAAATAACTAAATGTTCATCATGTTCGTCAATTGCTTATAACTAAAGTTATTAATCCAAAAATTGTTTGGACTGGACATAACACATGCCTGTAACCCCAAGGGTAGTTAGCAGAGATTAGGGATTTCCAATTTTTACGCTACTAGCTTGGTGTAGCACACTTCTTGTTTCTTCCAAAATCATCTATATATGAATGACAATAAAAGCATACTATTGTGACGTCATCTAAATATAAAAATTAAACTAAAAGCAGGTTGATACATGCTTGAAAGATAAGCAGAACGAGACAACAGCGTTGGCGGAGAAAGCACTGCATCAGATGGTGGTATGCGGGTACGCGCTGATCGGGCAAGACCCCAGTCATGCTGTCAGCAGGGTTGTTGACCTTAAGAACATGATCCGAGAGGGCGTTAAGCCGGTGAGTATATCAGTGTTACTAAATAGACCAAAATATGTTCTCTTTCTACCTTTTAAATATCGGTGATTCAGATCTACTTCTTAACCAACTTTGTTGTCGCTTTACTGTTGTAATATTAAGTAGCGTTTAATGTTAGTTGTCAATAAGATAATTAATTTTAGATACACGCTAAGAAAGCTGAGATCGACCAGCTTCTGAAAGTATGCGGCCATGATCATGACTCGTTGAAAAATGTCATCAAATGTGTTATTTCTAAGGTAAGTTGAAAATAAAACCTTACAATTCATTGCCTGAATGAAAAGTAGAGAGTAGAGTCCATAAATATATGATTTTTAAAATTATTTCAGTCTCCAATTATAAAAGTTTCCATGATGGAAATAACAGGAAAGCTGATAGAAGGTGTAGTGGAACTCACTAAATTGATGGCTCACGGCGCTATGCATGAAGCTTGCCTCATAGAAGTAGTTAAAACTCTAGAAGATGAGGCATTTGATGTTATAACCAAAGTCAAATATTGTGCTTATGGTAACTCTAGTTATTTCGATGATGTTAATAATTATATAGCTGATAATAATGCAACAGTACTCGATATCGATAATAAGACAAAACCCGAAGACTTGATAGAATACAAGAACATCAGTAATACGTCAGAAATGAAAGAGTTACTTCGCAGAATGGTGCAGGAAAGTAAAAAGAAAGAGATCGATGAGAAATTGAAAGAAAAGTTTATAAAGTTGCAAAATGAATTTGATGAAACAAATGGTATTACAGCTAAGTTGTAAATAAATTGTCAAAATTATACGGTGTTTAATTTATTTCGCATTAGATAGCTGCTGATTCTCGAATTAAATCCCTATCTGACTGTAGATCTTCAGTTTACTATCATGTAACTGATAGATTTAGATCAAATTATAGATATGAAGTGTTTATATTTATTTAATGACCTTCAACGGCCTTTGGAGTGTTATTATTTTGCGTACGGACGTCGAACATGATTTATTACATTGAGGTTATTCTCGATTCGATTCGCTCCGAACTATTTATGTTTCGATGTATTAAAAAGAGGTCGGTAATATGGAACTCACGCAATGTGGTGTTTACTTTGCGTTCTTCGTTCTATCTTCAATACTAACGTTGAACTACAAGTGTCGAGTTGCGAGGAATTTGGCAACATGTCGCGGCCGTTGAATGTAAATTCACATTTGATGCGCGGAATTCGCGCTGTTCTACGCCCGCTCATCTGATCCTCTATTATTTTAATGAAATCTTTAGTTGCATTGTGGTATTGTATTATTTCATAGTGGAAACTACGTTAAATATTACCCAAGTTTTATATACCACTTCTTACGATACTCTTTATCACTTGACGATAAACTATAACATTTCTTTTATGACTTCAAGTAAATGATTTATATAAACTGACTTTATTTGATTTCTAGTACACCAAGTTCGAACACAACTCTGATTGAGAGTATAAATAAATGGAATTTTATGACATTTTTGACACAACTACATCATTTTTTTTAATTATAAGATTTAAAACAATTCTATACCGCTATCGAACTTGATGATTTAAATTTGATCTTACTGAAATTAAGACATAGTATTACTTAATTTTATTGTGCTGTCAGGCCTTTTTAGAGTGACCAAGAGGATTATCCATTTCACGATTATCCAGTAAGAAAGAGAAAGGTACATTGTAAGACTTGATACCGACTATTTTGCGGCAAAATCTGTAGAAATGAGTTCCAGCCGTACATTTCCTGTTTTTGACCGACTTCCCAAAAGAAGGAGGTATTCAATTCGTCGGTATATATTTTTTTTTATTTTTTTTTTATAATCTCAATTCATACCTGAATATATAACTTTTAATTTCGCCTGTTTTTCAGCAAACGAAGCGCGTGTTTTAGCACAATTTATTCAAACGGCGAACGGATGAGTTATTTCCTGTCGACTTCCAAACATTTTGGTTCTTACTGAAAATTTGATGTATTTGTTTAATATTAACGTCTGGTTAGTGTAAAATGATTTGATCTACAAAATATTCGGCTATTCTTTGACGCCAGATGTTCGATTATCATACGAGTCAGGTCTATTGGAATTCGAGCTAGTCTACTTTGGTACGGAATTCTCAAATCACCTCGTGTAACAGGCCTTTTTAATTATTAAATACTGTTTTCCATAGCATATTTGGGTCGGAGAATGGCATTGTTTATATCTATTCGAATTCCTATTTCAGTTTTACAGTTAAGGTTTTTTAATCTGTTGACATAATAACTTCTCATTGTGTTTACGTTACGCTCTCTGTTCGAAACATATTTTCAATTTATAATATAGTCGCAATGTTTAGATATATTATACCTTCACTTTTTAATCCATCACCCTGTAGTTGCACACTGGGTTCGTAGGCAGCACGTAGACACTTGACTATTGTAGCAAATGTTACCCTTTGACGGACATAGCAACTTGGCGTAAAGTTTTTTCCATATCTTTAACATTCAAGCCCTTGTTGTTGATAAGTAGGCAGCGAATATAACCTCTAACAATTACAACTACTTAATGACGAAAGAACTAAACATATATGTTTTGTTCATATTATGGTAAATCTTCTCGTATAAATCTCGGGTGAATGTACGGTATTCGAAAAATTTTCCGGTTACACTGCGTTTGAATTAAAAAAGTTGATAGGTTGCCAAATGTTTGTAGAGACGCGCATGACATGTGTGGAGATGTCGGGATGAGGGTAACGATTTTATTGCAGGTAAATTCCGTTATATTGAAATCTTGAGATATTGACGTCAAAAGTCTTCCTTCAGATTTTATTAAAATAGTATTGGGGAAAATGTATTTTCAAATCTTTGTAGAATAACAATAAAACTTTTCTGTTGCCAAATTTCGGTGGTATTTTACTTTTAGTTATTGTATTTAAGATTATGGTTTAAGATATTGTTTTTACAGTGACCATCAATAGTCATATAAGTGCGAAAATGTTTTTAAATGTATATTAAATGAGAATTATTTACTCTGTTGTTATTTTGTTAACGGATTGCAATACGGTTGCAGCTACTTCCGGTGTCGACCGGATGTGAGAATGTTATACGTGACTTTATTCAAAATTATCCAAACTAAATATACACTTATTTGTTAAATGGGGAAAAATTAATAATGAAAACGGACGATTTGGTGCAATTTCCTTTGGCATTTCCCGTCTTAGCGAACAGGATATGAGAGAAACTGTTTAAGTTCCCTTGACACATATTTAGTTATAGAACAAAGGAATAAGTGAAATATTTTTAGATATCGGGTTTTATATAAAACAATACACTTTATACTGTGTCTTTATAACCTTAAAATTGTGAGACACTGTTAAACACCCGTTTAACTCTGTTCTTTTTTTACAACATTAGGTGTCAAACGAGCAAGCGGTCACCTGAAACCGCCAAAATGGCGAAACGACCGCTGCCCATAGACATCCGCAATTGCAGATGCGTTGCCTACCCTTATATGATGGAGGAGGAGACGCACATAACGAGGTTATTTCCCCTTCCTATGCATCTCTTCCACCGTCAAATCCACTTCCTCTTCCCAACCTCTCCTTATAATAAAAGGGTGGTAAAGAGAAAGGGACTTAAATTAGGCCTCTCCGCTGATTGATATTATGGACGTAAATGTTTGTATTACCATAAATATGTGTCACACCTCGATTCACAAGCTTTATGACAATGTTTCAAACCAAAATCCGCAACAGCCGCCAGGCAAGGTATAAAATGTTGACGTAAGTTTAAGTTAGAACGCAGAAACACTAAGATTTTACGGTAAGACCCTTTATTTTGTATCAGATTATAATATTAAAATGTTTACGAAAAATCTTTGAACAAAGTTAAATCAGGAATGATTGGTTCGTTAGTTATGTCGGTTCTCAGAATCGGTCATAAAATGCATCGCAAGTATTGCTTCGCTCAAAATCATACGCTAATCTAGAATTAGACTTTGAGATAAACATCGGGAAGTTTTCAGGGCGTTCGGTCTGTTGACCCCGATACACGCGGAGTGCACGGAAGGAAAACTGCATTTGTTTCCAACTTGCGTACTGAATTTAGATAATAGGACAAGAATACCAGTAAGACAGTAGCTTGTCTGCCAGTTTACCAAACGTGTGTCAATGTCAAGCTCTGTACCGTTCCCCTTCCTTAATTAGCATGTATTACACGAGTAGCTCTCATGCAAGGTATGTGTACTGCCGATACAACCGATATATTTCAATAATTTGATCAGAACAACAACTGGTTATAAATGCAACAATCGATTACTAAATCCTCACAACTATTAAAATACGGGTTACTTGTGACGTCATCATCATTTGATACTTGCTACAACTGAAGTTGCGTCGTAAATCTTGAAGTAATAGGATGAATTTAATCTCAATTTAAGATGTCATCGCCATCGTCAGTCAACTGAGCAGGCGCTAATAGCCCGTTAATCCAGCTGGCCATTTGTTACTCCCGGGGCTGTATTTTGGTAACATTACTCATAAGCGGTTAAGTGGCGGCCGGGATCGATAAAATGCAACGACGTCAGAGCGGGCCTTGGCGGGAATGTAATACTAATCAATGGAATTATTTTGTCTAAACGGGAATCATTTAGTTAAAACCATGTATTTACAATGAAAATTCAGTTAGAAACAAAACTTTTCTGTAGTAGATTTTCCTAAACTAAGGGCCAGTCCCACCACTGGCTGATAGAGGTTCAGATAGCTTAAAAATGACCTCACTGTTAGATATGGGAACTAACTCCGATATTTCCATCACATGTTTTACACGTTGGTGTTTTACAACTTGGTGGGACAGGCCCTAAATAGTTCAGTGATCTATTTTCTAAACAATTAGACCAATTTTTCACTGTTTATTTGTATAAGAATTATTCAGTAGAAATAGTACAAATACTTAATTGCAAATAGGGTGTTTGTGTAACTCACCTGCATCAGTGAAGAAAGCGGAGTGCCGGCTTGGGCTGGACGGCACGGAGGCGGAGGCGGAGGCGGCGGAGGTTAGAAAGGCGCGCTTCACCTTACTCCACTTGGACACAGCTCGCCGCGGGGGGCGCTGCTGAGGGCGAGCGCCTAGCTCCAAGGACCGCTGTTTGCGAAGCACCGGGTGGGATGGCTCCGATTCTGTTATAAATTTCCTTTATTAAACAAGGGTGCAAACGAGTGGCTAAAACACCAAAGTGATCAATGACAACCAATACTAGAGAAACTACAGCTTTGATGCCTTTAAGGAAACGTTTCTTCTTGATTTTCATTAACTTATTTCATGCCTCCATGTTTTTTAACTGGCCAGGTAGCCTGGACAAAGGCAGTCGATGGTATTAAACATGTTAACTTTTTACTTCTACTGTTTATCCCAATTATTTCCACGTTATTTAGTCAATAATTATGCAATTAATATTAAAAAAAACATCATACACACTATAAAAAATCCTAGGATACAAGTTATGCAGAGCACGTCGACGTGTTTGATAAAGTAAGCAGTTGTTTATGATTTGTAAGGTTTGTAATCGTAAATAACATTAAATTAATCCAAACACGACAACACGATGTTTATTTAAATATATAGTAGTGTTAATTGCGCCGGCGCGTGTATTCTGTGAACACTTTTGATGTGCCTTCGAGAAAATCTCTGAATCATATTTCGTTACATAAAAATGTATATGCTACGTTGTTTCAGAATTCCTCTTTTATGTCACTTACTTTTAATTTAAATTATTGAGATAACGAAAACGAATTTACCGAGTTCCTCGGACGATGGTATGGTGATAGTGAGTGCTGGCGGGGCGTCGCTGTCACCGGCGTCGCTGAGCGAGCGGCGTCGCGCCGGCAGCACCTCGCCCGTGCTTTTACCACGAGACTTCTTCTTCACAGATTCCCGGTGAGTCTGGATGATATCTCGCATCTTACCCCACGGGCTCTTGTGCAGTTTGTTAGGTGACGGCGATGTCGAACTGTCATCCTGTTAATTTACTATTAAATCAGAACTATGGAAAGAAGAGGTCAAGATTTCTTTAGATTGTATTGATAGAAATATACAGAAGTAACCTGCATAGGTGCTTGAAGGAAAGCGGAGTCCTGATCATCGCAGCGCAACACAACGCTCTTGCGACAGTTACCTGGAACAATACTGGACTTAAATAAACCAAACCTAAAAAACACAATGCTGAATCTATCTCTCCAACAATTTGGGGAAAAATACAAATAAGTTTTTCTTCATTCTTAGAGATAGTTTTTTTTTTCTATGAGAATTAAGGACCGATATTTGTGTAAGATTCAGAAAAAAAAAACAGTATCTGTTAATAAAGTTCTTCACCGATGTACAAAAATAACTCAAACAGCAGACAAACAGCTAAATAACCAACGGTTTTTACCGCGCGATAAAAAGCGGGAAAGTGTTTTGTTCTATTTTTGCAATTCTCGTACACTTTGATTACTTCATTATGACACGTCTCGTCCATCGCACATCGCGCAGTTCAACTCTTTGATCCGATCCTAACGTAAACAATCGATACGGGAATCGATAATCGTTAATTTGGCAGATGTTGCTCTGTTGCTATGTACAATATTAACGAACTCGAAATTAGCTGTATGATGATATCTTGAATTACTAACAAAAACTTTGACATTTGTAGGAAATGAATCAAAATCTCTTAATTTTTAGTCACCTGCATCGATCCTTAATTCCTCACAGGAGGAGTTAGGTGTGAGTGAAAGAGCGCTGCCTGGGGTAAGGCTGGCGGAGTCCCG
>NW_013525292.1:381519-398752 GCF_000836215.1 Papilio polytes
ATTTTAGTTTGATTACGTTAATTAGCAAACTGTTCTAAAAAAATGCTACGAATTAATTAAACTGTTCCGTAGTAACGCCTGTTTGATGTTTACCTAATTATTCTTAAGTATTTTATTTAAAATTGTATAGCATGAGTGTCGCCAAGGTGGAATTGGGGGCAGTTGCCCCTACATCTAGCTTATCATCGGCTGGGGGAGCCCATTTTGTTATTATTTAAATTGAATCCATCGAAATCAATGATTTTACTCGTACATACGTGCTAAACGCTTTGTGAAGTACAGCAATAAATGTGCAAATTAAGAACAATTTATTAAATTAATGACAATATAACGAGTAAAATTTCGAGAAATCGTTCGTAAAATTTGTCAGTTGTGGTATGACACCTACAGTTGGCGTACTGACAAATTCCTCGCTGCGCCGCGCTTTGTTAATGGATACATTATTACACTGCTTTTATTTGCGAGTACTTAACATATTCCGACTGTATACATGTATAATTAGTTATGTCATTGTTAAATAAAATTATACATAAATGCGAAAGATTAGTTGGATGGATGTTTGTGTTTGTAGTCTTAACGCCTGAACGGCATGAAATTTGGCATAGATTTAAAACATATACTGGAAGAACACATAAACAACTTAGTTACTTCGGTATTTTTTAATTCTTGAGCATAAGCTAGATATTATTGGCTTTTTTGGAGACTGTCCCGAAGAGCATCTATTCGATTTCATTGTAACATAAACGGTTATGGTAAACGAAACATTTCTGAGACAGAATACGAGGCGAACGTTAAAAGATAAGTGTAATTTTTCTTCGATTTCTCTTCTTCAAATGGTTTTATAGAGAGGTACCTCTAAGGTCAGTTGCCATTGTTTCTTTTTAATTGCACATGCATCTTTAATACATTTTTTGTTTTCACTTTAAAAACTTGTTTACAAAAAGATAAGCTTTAAACTTAAAAAATCTATTTGAAATAACTTTTACACGAAGCTTCAAGTAAAGCGCCATAGAGTAAATATTGCTGTATTTTCATGAAAAAAAATTATTTATATGCCTATAAATAAAGTTTTAATTTTATTGCTAGGTTATTAAAGTAGGAACGGAACTATTTTTTTACGCAAATAAACTGATCGCGTAATTTTGTCTCGTCTCAGAATTTATGGTGCAATCTGCCGTACGGTTCTATGATATTTTTAAAATCGTACTTTGCTGGTTATAACAAGTTTTCCTTTGTTACGTAAATAATGTAATTGTGTTTATTTATACGCTTTTATTACATAAAAAAATAACATCAATGTTAACAATTTATTTCTTCAAATTATTTGCAATGATTAATTCGATCGTATTGATAATAAACGCTTATATTTCATTATTTATTACTTATACCAAGTTCAATTGTAATTTTATTAATTGTATTACTACAAAGGTAGAGAAAGATCATAGAAAGTATGCATGGATTGTGTGAAAGAAGATATGCTTAAGGTAGTGTACTCAGATATGACCACTGATAGAGATGTATGGTAGAGTACATACTGAGCCGTCCCTCAGACAAGGGTAATTTTATGGTTGATCTACGTCTGACTTTTAATGAAATAATATTTAAATAAAAATTAGAAGTAACATCGTAAGCCCATGCAAATCTCATATTATATAGGTATTTTATTTGCCAATACAATGAAAGTAAAATTAACTAGTTATAAATACAAGTGTAGACGTCAGTATATATTTTTTATTTACTTATGATTTATCTAAGGATTAAGATATATATATCTCTATTCATTTTTTACTTTGCTTGATATTTCTTTGATGTCATTCGTTATGTCTTACATAAGAGTAAACGATTTTATATGTGAAATGATCCCTTTGATGTGCCGCTTTACATGTAATTAATGCTTTTTTATGTTTTAAATGAAGGGTGTCAAAGTATTTTATACCTGGTGTGATCTGAGATTTATGTAGACAGTTATGACACCTATCTTAAATAACGAGATGAAGAATTCGATTTGAAACTGAATTATTACTTAGGAACAGGACTTCCAAACGATTTTTAAGTCACTTTGAAATACGTGTAATCTGTCCCACCACTGGCTCAGATACCTAAAAAATGACGTCACTCTCAAATAAAGGAACAAAATCCGATATTTCCATCACATTTTTTACACATTGGATTGTTATTAGATAATTTACAATTCGATGGGACAGATCCTATATGAGTTCACCCAAATAAGTTAAAGTTACATTATGTTAGAGGAAACCAGTGTTCCATTTCATTACGTAGTTATCTTGTTACAATAAAAATTATTTAACCCATTTTTCTATTTACTTAAGAGAACGTCAAAAAAACTAAAAATTCGTACTTCAGGTAAGTAAAGTAAGGTGTTTAGTATTCTTATAAATTTATAAAACCTTGTGCTAATTTTTTTAACGTAAACATGTGTGCGAAATTGCGAACAGTAGAGCATACTTTGCAGCACAAACACATAAGGTTTGTTTATCTTCAAGGCGGTGTGGAGTGCGCAGTCTCACCTGTCCGTACGTCGGCTCTGGATTTATCGATACTTGTACGTCACTCGTCGTAACAATAACGGCAATTAACGTGGAACTACGTGCCGGTTATAGGGTTACTATCGCCCTGGGCGAATGGCGCGCCATTATGTCTGCCCTGGGCGGTTTCCATTCCGCGTTAGAGTCTAATGCTGACACTGGCCGTTTGAGTTGATGTTAAATTTCGTTAAAATTGATCGAGTTAAGAAATAATGTCGCATTACGTCTTACCTGAAAGCAGCTTTCACTCTAGTCCACTTAGAGACTTTAGATTTCTCCACTTCCTTTGAGAACACAAGATCTGATCTCCGTCTTATAGGAGTGGCGGGAGAAGCGTCACTCTCCTCTCCCCCCGCGGACCTTGACCTCTGCTTCCTGAGCAGGGAGCTGCCGAACCGACCGTGTCCTTTCATCTTCGACCCCGACCTCTTCATACTTCTCCCACCGGCCATCATCGTGTCGAAGATCGCCTGACCGTACTCACATTCCAATTCCGCATCCAACGCCTCATTTATAAGCTCCAATTCTCTTCCTTCTTCTTTTAACCGTTCAGACTCCTGGTCGATCCTTTTATGAGCTTCGTGTAGTTTTTTCAAATGGTTAACATCTCGCAGTCTTTTGAGAAGGCGTGCGTTATGTTCTTTCAATGTTACGAATTGGTCCAGCAGTTCTAAAAGCTTTTCGAGTTGATCCAAAGCTTCCAATGTATCTTTGGTCCGGAGAGCGAGGTCTTTTCCTCGTACGGAAAGAGGATCGTCGCGGTCTTTTAGACGCTGCAGCATACTCTCGCACAGAGCTTCAGCATCCGGGGTGCTATCGCTCAACCTCCAGTACTCCTCGAGGGTTGGAGCCCCAGTGTATGGGGAGGAGCCGTCAGTTTCTGAAGGGGTCTGCGGTGCTCTAACCGATAGAGACGCCGGCGCTTCGCCTCGCCGCCTCTTGTGCAGCGAAGTCCCGCTCGGTGGCAATTCGGTCAGATCTTTAGAATCTTTACGTTCCGCTTTACCGGGATTCTCATCAGGGGCGGCGCCGACGTCGATTACGTCACCGTCCTCCTTCTGTGACGTCATTTTAAATCCTGGCTGAGTTTCGGTTACTGTCTTAGCTATTTATAAACAACAATAAAGTCAGGTGAACTGTCCAATGGGGCTTCTGCGGCACATATCTTTATGGAATGCATACTATGTTCATATATTTTTTTTGCGTTTTGTTCATTACAAATAATTTTAATTCAGGTACTTCTATCACACAGTTTCATTTGACGCGATGCTTTCGCGCTTCAAACACTAATACCTAGACATATGAATGGCACGAAAATAACATTAGATCCACTGTTGCACTGTTTTGAATTCCTTCAATAAGCTTTCTCTGAATCGATACCGCTCATCGATTTTAATATCACACCTATTCTATGGTTGAATAGCATTAAGGATTTCAGAGATAATATAAAATTTAAGGATATTTTAATAGAGAAATTAAAGATTCCGTATCGTTCCCCGCCCAAGTGTGCGCAGACGCATGTCGGGCGGCGGCGACGGCGGGCGAGCACTGCGGCGGCGGGCGCGGCGCGGAACCGCCCGACTCATTCCGAACGTATATTTTTAACTTTCGAATTTCCTTACGCTAGCGCCGCTCAAAAATATATCTAACGCCTCTAAGAATAAAGCACTCGAGATAACCGACGTTAATATTATTAATACCTACTTTCTTAATGCTTCCGAACCGAGATCCCATTAACCCATATATTTTTTTAATGGAAATAAATGTACGTTTTTAGTTTCCCGCTTGTCGCGTGTTTCAGATTAATGTCGAGAGATTTTCTTACATTTTCTCGCTAAGCGAATTTAATACCATGTTTAAATTGCAAATTAGCAAGTTATTTTGTGCAATTTGTTTCACAGAGTTGCTCAAAGGTTACAAGTATATATTTCAGATGTAGAAGGAGTTTTTATTTTAGAAAAGAGTTTTGTCATTTAGCTGTCCGTTAATAATCAGTTGATCAAATCTGATGTAATTTTAAAGAAAGAAGATTGTCGTTCTCCGAAACAAAATGTTTCTTACAGTTATGTCTTGTATTTTATAGTGACATTTGTTATTTTAACTAAATTTTATATAATATTTTATGTTTATGCTGGCGGACGGCACTTAATGTTTGGTAAGCGTTGTTTTTATTGATTTTTGTACCGTGAAGTTTGACTTATCACAGGTAAATTGAGGTCTACGAGCAATGCAAGAGCAGGATTGCATTTAGTATGGGCCTTGATTTGTACAATAAAGACGAACATAAAGGTATTTCAACCATTAATAATGATTTTTAAGTAGTATATCTCTTGTGAATACATATAAAGATGTATATATACTTTGTGCTGTGGGATCCTAAACTATGTTAGACTTGAATCAAGTTTTCAGTATATAATGTTTGTAATAAATAGATTTGTCAAGCAACAGCTGTTGTGTTGTAGACGTGACATTCGTACTCGTATAGTTATAAAATTATTTACATATATCTACGAAACACAACAAGATACTGGACGTCTAATAAGTGACTTTAGCCTAGTTTTTTTAAGTTCTATTAGCCACCAGGGGCATAACTGAGCATAAGTTACCATAGAGGGGTTGAAAGCTACCCAAAGTTAAGGGTTGTGTTCAGATTATGACGGGCAGCTGCAACGGCGACCCTGAAGTGAAGGAGGAGAAGCGGCTGAACGATGACCTTCTGCTGTTCATGCGCAAGCGCAGCGAGACCGACGCACCGCGCTACACTGCCCGCCTAAAGACATACGTCGACCTGCAACAAAAGTATATGAAACATGCTTAGCCCCTTTACCCTAGGCAATAAGATCTAGTGTTCCTTTTTAGTATAGTTAATTATTGGACAGAATAAATGGACTTGGATAATCCCTAAAAAACACCCTTTAATACTTAAAATTGATGTCACCAGATATTTTGTTTTTATTTTCAATGCTTTTGTTGACATACAAATTTTATTATTTTCGTGTTTATGGTCGCCTGCGAAGTTAAATGTTAGCGTTTGTCAGATTTATTTACGATTAAGTGTAATTGCTGTGTTTGTGGCGTCAGGCGCCGGCGGGCAGCGGTCGCCCGACGCAACGCGGAACATGCTGCCGAGAAAGCTGCCTTTAAGAAGAAAGCAGAATCCGAGCCCAAGGATAAAAGACCTTCATCTGCGTAAATAGACACACTTTTTGTTCTACTTCAATTCAAAAATGATTATTTAACTCTGTCATTATCATCAGCATGTCATTCCACTGCTGGAATTTCACAAATGCCTTTCATAGTATAACTATTTTAGGTTATAATATTTTAATCAACTTAAAATGTTACTATAATGCTTTTCCAGGGAACGGCAAGAGGTCGACGATGACAAATCAAGACGGTAAGTAAATATAATGTGAAATTAGTTTGTCCGTATGTTCACAGTGAACTATAATGTGATGCGTGTCAAGTAATTGGCGCTTGAACTTTGGTAATATTTCTTGTTAAGTAGCCGCGCGATGAAGGATAAGCCGTGGGCCGACAGCGGCTCCTTCTCCAGGGAAGAGTCTGACGCCTGCTGCCGCCGGCGCAGGAGACGCCGCTCCTGTAGACGTGTATGTTCTCATTCTTTTATATTCATGTTAGTCTAAGGTTATTTAAGAGACGATAAAATTGTAAACTTATTGCTTATATAATAAGGTTGATATTATTAGGTACTTTTCACTCGTCGATTAACAATATTGTAGTCAACGGTGTTTGTTGTAATGTCTTTTATATTTGTATGCTTGTAGCCTCGCAGACGGCGGCGATGCCGACGGCGCAGTCGACGTCGACGGCGGCGCAGCGTGTGCAGTCGACGCCGACGCCGACGTCGCCGCCGCTCGCGCAGCCGCCGACGCCGCCGCCGCTGCCGCCGCCGACGTCGACGCCGCTGTCGTTGATGTAACGCCGCTGCTGACGTCACAGCCGCCGCTGCCGCTGACGTCACTTCAAAGTTAACCCGATCCAAATTGAAGCGTGACTGAATACATTGCAAGCTTAGGTATAGTACGTGGAGAAAAAAATGGCATGTCGTTGACTCTTGGAAAGCTAAATTCGTCGTTATCTTTGGTGTCGAAGATGTAAAATCAAAAGTCGATCGTCCCTTTCCAAAGGTTAATACGCCATATTTTCCCCCGCGTTCTGTTCCAATCCACCCGAGCCACAAATTACTGAATGCCGTTCTATCATCGCTGCCAGTTTTGAATCAAATGTGATGTTTTTGTTTTGTGACCTATTTTGTGATATTGTTATTGTAATTTTTTGTGTGTTTATATTTTTTGTACAATTGTTTCTTTACAATTTTTTTACAATGAAAATGTTGTTTAAGATTTATCTGTTATTTTATTTGCACTTCTCTCATTTTACCAAAACTACCAAGTACTAAAGATATCACCTGGCGAGGTGCCTGTGCGGCGGCGAGCACGCGACTGCGTCCGCTAGTTACGAGAACCGCACGCGCCTTCATTTCACTCTCTTTGGACAGAAATCGACAACATTTTCATTGCGGTCAGAAAATGAGAGTGATTCCTCAGCTCTAAACACTTTCAATTTCTTGCGGCACAACGTGCTGTAAGTGAAAACTGTTATCGAACATGTAATCCTTTATATGACACAGTTTACTTAAATTGTAGTTATATAATAAAATAAATTGCCTACGTGGTCTATGTTTTGTGGCAAATTTTAGCGACCGCCGAAATTGAGAGAGATATGTAGGTAATAACAAACAACTCTTCATCAATCCATTTAAACCTTCGCTTTTGACATTATTATTAAATTATATTTGTAAATGACTTTGTTGTTCGTATGATGTTTGTCTGTTTGTATGATCAGCCAAAGGTTAGAAATACCTCTCTACATTTTTTAATTTCTGTTAATTCTTAACACCACTCCTGGTCGTCCGAATTTCATACTTCTGACACAAAATGTTGTCAACCTCATCGTGCGGGACCGTAACATTTCCCCAGTGGGGGCACGCGCTGGGGCAGTGCGGAAAAAACATCAAAAGTTCCTACACCAAGTCAATGAAGTTACAACACCACTGTTTACCTGTCATTTCTGATTTGGCGCTGGTGCCAGCGGACGTCAGTTTGCGCCCTTTTTCCCGCGAAAAATATTTAAAAATAGTTTAAATAAATTATTAGATGATGAATTAGTGTTGTGTAATGATGGCAATCAGTCGTTATAGTGTTCTTTTGTTGAGTGGTGTTTTGGTATGGGCTCAGTTTTTTGACATCAGTGATGCTTACAGTCAAAGAGGTAAGATTTATTTAAACATCTGTTATATGCCACCACTAGACGTAAGTATACGCTGTAATTTAAATAATAATAATTGTTTATTAGACCTGTGTAAATTAAGAACTACACAGTTACACAATACTAAAATATTTGGACCAATAGCACCGATAATTTAATGGTTGGTGGTTGTTGGTCGAATTCTGCCATTCGACTGTCATGAACCATATCCTATTCTCATGCTAATAGGAAAAGTAACAATAATCTATTAATCTTATCAATACTCATAAGAAAGTTGTGTTAATTTTTAAACTTATTGCTTTGGTTTGTTGTTTCGTATAGATAGTTGTCTCTATCTTTATAAAGATGAAGATAGGGATGAGGGAAATATTTTAACACAAGATAGAGGAATTGAAGACTCTCATTAGAGACTTTTAATCGGATAACAGATTAATCGGCCGCTTAATCAGTGTGTATATGTGCAGGTGCGCCTTACACCGATTTTGTCTTATATGATTTTGGTATGACAGCTCGAGCTGACATATCGGCCGATAAATAGTCTATAGTCGGACACCTCTTACTAGTAAATATATCCCAAGCTTTAAAATCTACAACTTCATATTTGATTGAATCATCATTATAGCGCAGGTCATCACACCGATGGAGCTCTAATAAATATAGACTTTCACTGATCTCGTCCACTGATGATAACAATTTAGAATAAATCTAAAGATCGCCACACAAATGGCACGTTTTCCCCGAGCGGGTGCGGACATTGACGAGGAAATTGTATCTGAATACAAGCTTTATTGATTGTGATTTGGAGTACGGAATTAAACCATTTGTAGTCACGTAGTCATCTTAGATATAGTTAAATAGAATATTTTATTTTCTAGCATATATGAAACTAGCTGTTGCTTGCGACTTCGGCTGCGTAAATTTAAAGAATAATGAATAAATCAAAATAGCATATGTTACTCACAGATAAATTTTCTAACGGTAAAATAATTTTTAAAATCGGCTCAGTAACGTTTGAGTTATTTCAATATATAAAAAAAACAAATCTTTCCTCTTTATAACTACTAAAGATAAGCTCAATGCAGTTTTTAGTTATAGTAATAAGAAGTATTTCATACATACTTCGTCCGTTACGCTGTAACTTTAAGTTATTGACTTATGTAGTACTCGTGTACACATTAATTCAGAAGTTAGCAGCAAACATGTAAATAACAAAAAAAATGTTGTTATCCTGATATTTCTTAAGTTTACATATTTATATGTAATTAGCTTTAGCCCGCGACTCCGTTCCCATGGAATTAAAAAGTAGCTTATGTATTCTTCCAGGCAATCCTCTACATCTAAGCCATATTTTATCAAAATCATTTCAGCCGTTTAGGCTACAAACTTCAACAAACATCCATGTAAACTTTCGCATTTATAATGTTAGTAAGATTGCTTCCGTAGTCCATAAATTCATGAAAATAAGATAAAATTACTGTGTACCTTACTACCTTAATTCCCACTGTTGTTTTAAAAAAACGAAAGTCATATAAACTTTATAATTTCAACTGATAACAACACGTCTAAATTAAATTACACCAATAAATTGAAATGAGATTAAAAGAACTCCTTTTAGTAGCGGCGTTGAAACGGAATGTCGATTGCAAAACGTTACGAAACCAAAAGTTTATTGTAGGAAAGCTAAAAAGCAGAAGTAAAGCGCTCAGATGACGTCACAATACGGAGCGCGATGGATTTCTCGGCGCGGTTCCACTTGGCTCCCGCGTATTGTACCTTTTGTTTTGTGATAGCAGTGAACTGCGAGTAATTTAATTGATTTCGTAAAATTTATGAGTAATAAATTATATTGACTTTAAAGTAATTTTGATTTCAGTTTAATGGAACATAATTTAATTATTATTTTATTATTATGTTTATTAACTTGACTATTTCTAATAACCACACTTTAATAACAAAGACATTACATTGTGTCGATTATCTAGGATAGGTCACCCTAGACACTAGATTATCGGCTCGCCCTGGAGTCAGCTAAGCTAAGCAATTAATGTTGTTGTTACTGTAAGTGGTATTATAGTTTCTATAGTTAATTTTCGAAAAAAAAATCATTTAAAACCTTGGTTACACCTTAGATTATAGTTAAAAGTGGCGCGTACCAGTCAATTCGCTGCGATGGCGGTAGTCTACGATCGGTATCGGTTTTCAGTGATTTTTATCGAGTTTCTAAGATTGTGGCGACGCGACGCCGCAGCCGTTGCGCCGCCAGCGCCGCGCCGCGCCGCGGTACGCGCGGATTAGATCCACTTTCACGTATTTACACTTGGAACGAATTATACGTAACAAACGCTTCCTGTTATCTTTCAATTAAATTTGACACTTGTTATTACAAGCATATTGTGATAATGATTCTTTGGTTACTATTTTATCGGGGCATTTTTATTTGATAATATTATAAAAAAGATTTGGATTTTTATATTTTTGTATGTATTGAAGTAACTTAAAAACTACTGGGCCGATTTAGAAAATTCTATCATCATAATTAATCTACGTTTTCAGTAAATAACTCACGGTAATATTTAGTTTCAAGCGGAAGAAGTCGCGAACAACAAATAGTTGTCTATAAAATGTTGTGCGCACCGCATTATTTGATTAGAATTTATTGAATTGTTGACGCCTGCATTAAGTCATTAACACGAACAAGGAAGCTGCAATAGAAATCAAATGACACAACTAAATCGAAACGATCCCGTATCGTATTCCACGTTCGTAACGTCATTTAATTCTATTCCGTAATGCAATAATGATAATTCCCTTCCAACTGTACGTAATTCTAGATGACAGTTTCTCGGCTTTCACTATCTAGGGTCGCGGGTTCGACGCCTGGTCGACGATGACCGCTCAAACCATGCGGTAAATAAAACCAACGCTCGTTTGTCATTTGCAATCATTATTCATTTGTCATTTGTTTTAATGATTATTTAATTACGATCTCCATAATGTCAACTCAACCATTAATTAGTCGTCTTGGTTAAGGAAGACCGAAGAAAATATGGATTGGTTTGTGTTAAAGAGGATATGCTGAAGACGGTAGTGAATTCAGATAGGTTGATAGAGATGTATGGAAGAGCAGCACATACTATGCAAACAATAGGGCAAGCAGATGACGAGTTGATCATGAGAAAATTACACTAAGGGTCTTCTTTAGGGTCCAATTAACGTTTCTGAGTTTGACAATATGTGATGTAGTAACTACTAGTATGTATTAAATAATGCAATAAATAGAAGTTGCGGAATGCGGAAACTAGAAGTCTTAAATAACATTTCTATGACTTGCATCAATCTTTTCCTTTGTCGGACTTAGTTTAGCTCGCGCCGGAACATTGCGTAAACTTAGGAAAGTAACGACACCATAATAACTAAAGGAATGCTTTTCATTGGTGTTATAATAACGATATGTAAGTCATAAGCGGTAGCGTTTGTTGAACTTAACAGATTAAATATTTTTCGTCTTATTATTGATAGTTTTCTGTGGTTGTTGAATCGATCTTTGGGATTAGCTAAATTTATTTGAAACGTGTTACGTGTAAATATACTTTAAGTATTCTTTGATAATTAGCTTTTTAATTTGTGACATGTTATATAATTTTGATACTCTTTGGATATAAAAACTGTAAGCGATACCATGGGAACATGTTGTTGTTAAGTCAGGGGGATGAATAAAAAGAAAACTAACCTGGAATAAATCGTTTTAATTCTCAACAATCTGA
This sequence comes from Papilio polytes, assembly GCF_000836215.1. NCBI lineage: Eukaryota > Metazoa > Arthropoda > Insecta > Lepidoptera > Papilionidae > Papilio > Papilio polytes. The sequence goes on from NW_013525292.1 coordinate 393,122, forward strand.
TTTTACAGCAGTTATTGCGTTATTTGGAAGTTCTGCACTTAGTCTGTGTAACTGATGTCTTGTTTGTAATATAGACTATAACTATATTATGATAACGATTTCTATATTTTTGTTTGGTAGATGTTCTTTTAGTCCGTTTTAATCAGATAATTTTAAAAATATTATTATTCTTAAATTTAACAATTTCTTTAAAATTCGGTGAATTTTGACAAAATTTCAAATCGCTTATTGCTTGTGCCGTATCAGATTGCGTTATAGATTCATTATAAGCAATGCAATGGACAGTGGGCGGTGCATTATGGTACACTAATTCAATCAAGTTGCGTCATCCAGGGAACGAGGGAACTGATGAAGATATGATTACAAAATGTTGAAATATTGAGCAAGCGCATAGATTTGTGTAGCCAGACATTTTTGCTTTAACAGTAACTCTAAAATGCATTTGTTTTTATTTAAGACTATTTATTTCTCATGATTTCGACAGCGTAAAATTTAAAAAAAAAAAAAAAAAATATAGCCAATGTTACTTACTGATAAAGTAGCTTTTTAATGTTGAAAAATTTTTTTAAATCTATCCAGTATTTTTGAGTTATTTCAATACATACAAAAATACAAAACTTTCCTCTTTATAATATTAGTATAACTAGATTAAAAAGGTTAAGTTAATGACGATAGTATTATGTACAAGAGGTAATACATATGTTAACAATATGTAAGTTCAATTTTCATGTATCATGATTAACTATCAATCTATCGATAAACCAATAACCGCGAAACAAACCGCATTCATACGTATTCAACCACTTTCACACAAATACAATCCTTTACTTATATACAGATTTAAGTTAGCTTTAAGTTGCCAAATACACTTAAATTTTAACATACTTCAACCATTAATTAACTGTGACTTGTTCGATTTGGATTTTCGACAGATCAAAGTTGAAACATTATTTTGAGTAGGTACGTAATGCGATTTAGACAAATCTTACTTATAAATGCGAAAGTTTAGATGGATGTTTGTTAGAGTTTGTAGCTTAAACTCCTGAACGGATCTAGATTTGTAGATGTAGAACATAGTCTGGAATAACATATACTACTTATTATGTTTTATTTAATTCGAAAACAGTTAACAATAAAGTTACATTGAAGCAGTGTCAAAACTCGTATTTAACAGAACAATGTCTCTATATTTTTAGGTTATAAGTTTTTAACTGTTCAATATGAAAATATTATTAAATTACAAACAATAATTATTTAAATAACTATCTCGTTGTCTATTATTTATATTTTCCGCTATCAATGACTGGTGTCTGTCAGGCGGCAATGAAAGTAAGAGGCTTGGGGTTCGATACCCGGCCGGAAACTACACTAGGAAGTGTTTCCAGTGTGGCTTGCACGCGCCGTACTATGCATAAGCGAGCTATCTACTATTTATGTCTTAGTTTATTTTGATAATTTATTTAGCAAACTCTATTATTTTACGGTCAGAATCAATTCGATCTTAAGTTTCAGGTTGAAGTTAGATAAGTGAGTTTTGTAAGTTTTAGACTTATGGGGCGTTATCGTCGCTTCGCGACAAAGCCCCCTGTGTAAATAAATAAACAAAAAAAAAGTTTCAGGTCATCCGCGACGTTTTTTATTATTATTTTAAACAAATCTCTTCTAAATTAATCAATTTAAACATAGCAATAAAAATCGAAAAAGTATTGTTTAGAGGTCGATCGAATTCTTTGTATTTCGCGCATGTAAGTACAATTAGGGAATTTGGTGGTGTTAAAGCAACAGTTGATTGAATGTTTTATACGCATTGTGACCACGACCTGGGACATGTCAACAAGTTACATACAAGGCCTATTGTTATCTATTATTATTCCATCGTTTGCACAATTTACTACTACCTAATAGGTTATTCTGAGTAGAACACAGCAGATTTTCGCAACTGTACATATATAAATGATATAATATTAATTCTTAAATGTCTCCTACAATAGACTTAGAATTGATGTGATAATTCAATAAATTGACCATAATATAATAGATTACTGCAGCCTTAATACTTTGTACTCTTATTGCTTGTCGGAGAAAATGCTCGCGATGACAAAAAGTACCAATTTTTTATCAATAATGCCCACGGATTTTTTGTCATTAATTGTGCACATTACTGAGTTGTATAACTTCGGACTTTCTTTAATAATAAAAAACTATTACGTGACTGAACTCGGGTCGCTTCCAAACAGATCCGGGTTCGATTATTGTTCTTTGTTATAGAGCCAGTGCATTAGTTATACCCAATTTATTGGCAGATGCAATTTATTTTCGCAAATGAAATTTATTAGTTGAATTAGAATTTGAGATACTTCAATTATTTTTAAAGTGTCTATTTTTTTATAATATAAGGTAGCAAACAAGTAAGCGGCCACCTGAATCCACCGAAATGGAAAGCGACCGCTGCCCATAACATGCGCAATTGCAGATGCGTTGCCTCTTCTTAACTGATTGAGGAGGAGACGCACATAAAGAGGACATTTCCCCTTTCTATGCGTCTCCTCCACCGACAAATTTACTTTTTCTTACCATACTTTCCTCTGACGAAAAGGGTGAAAAGGGAAAAGGACTAAAAATAGGCCTCCGGCACCACACTCATCAGAAGAAACATAGAATTGCTTCCACTTCACGCTTGTTTTCTGTGTGGTCGTGGTATTACACCGGGCGAGCCGGCCCATTCGTGCAAAGATCTTAAAGCGGGCACTACCACTGTTAAATGTCTATTTCACGCTACAATTATTAGAACGTGCACTATTGTTAGATGTAACAAATTAGAATTTATTCTTATAGTGGAATACAATTTTGTATCAATGAGGGAATTAAAGCTTTTTTTAAATCGACTTGCTGCATAGAAATTATTTTTATTTTAGTTCGTAAGACTTTCTAGTAAATTAGATCTAAATGACCGAAGTTACGAGTAAAACAAATTAATGTAATAAAATTTGCACTTGCTTTATTTATTGTGTTGGACCGTTTACATTGCTTTGTACTTTAACTATTATTTTTATATTCTTTTCTCGACAGTAATCATACTAATATTATAAATGCGAAAGTTTAGATGGATGGATAGATGGATGTTTGTTAGAGTTTGTAGCCTAAACAGCTGAACGGATTTCGATGAAATTTGGTATAGATGTAGAGGATAGTCTGGAAGAACACATAGGATACTCGCATTTGTTTTTTTTAATTCCACGCGGGCAGAGTCGCGGGCGAAAGCTAGTAAATAACTAAAACGATTAAATTACGCAGACGTCTGGATTTCTGACGCAATGTGACCACAAACCACAATTACTGTTTCATGTTCATTTTTATGCCTAAAACTCGAGATTGACTAATTTGGTAAATGCAAACAAATTATTTTTTTTTATTAAATTCCTTTCGGAGGCATTTGTTTATTGGTGACTAAGAGACTCTAAATGTGGAATTAGTGTGAGAGATTGGACTGTTAAACACTCTGATTAGGGAAGTTTTGGTTGTTTATTTTAATGATTTTATAATCGTTTTGATCAACTAAAACTAATTTTGTACTATATATAACTAAAGTTTAATAAAGTAAGGGACAACTGCATTAAATGTTACATTTAATATACATATATAAAATCATCAAAATTTCTCGGAATTTTAGAAAACAAACCTCTTGCTAACCAAATATAACCTTCAAACTAATCAAAAATCAATTTGATATGAGAAACGAGCCGTTACCGGTGTGTCTGTACGTACACTTGAATGGTTTGATTTAATAGTTACTACAATCGTTTAGACAAGCGATCTTCAAGTAGCTATGACAAATTGTTACGCGAAAGTATAAACAAGCCTTAAGAATTAACAAATTCAATGATGCGCGGTTTGAATCATAGAATTTAATTAATTGATTACTATATTACAATACTTCCATTTATTAAATAAGTATTTTTTTATTTAGGTTTCTTTTTCTATACATAAAAATGGCTAAGCTGGCTGGCTGTGCAAAGCTTTAAAAATTATGAAAAATTGAATTTTCGCAAGTGTAACTATACAATAAGTAAATATACGGTAGCATTATAAGTCCCTAAGTACGTAAATAATTCAAAGTGAACCGTTGATCGATTGTTGGCTGACGAGCTCATTAGGCAGGTTATTCACTTGACTGAAAGTAGCCTCATCAGGCCATCATCAGCTAATGATGTACTTTCACCTTTATTTTGCTCTGATTGCAACCTTACCTAATACAGTCTCATTGGGCTTTATGTAATGAAGTATATAACACGTACGCTATTATTTGAATTCCATATTCATTTGTCAAAGGTTAAAGACAAAGGCTTTTTAGAGCAATGGTGTATAGAACAAGTCGCCTTAAAGATCGCCAAACTTCGAAAGAAGATGACACTTTAAGAAATGAAGAGAACTAAAGGTTAAAAAAGATTAATTAAGACGTTGATATCATAAACTTATTAATTACTCCATCATCTCCCCTACTATCCTACCCCCGTAGTGGCGTACAGGGTTTTCGTCCCCCAAATAACACTATCATCCGTCATCTTAGCTATCGCTTTCTTCTTGATCATATCCCTTTATATTCATTACTTGATATTTAACAGTGGTAGTGCCCGCTTTAACATCTTAGCACGAATGGACCGGCACGCCCCCAGTAATACCACGACCACACAGATGACAGGCGTGAAATGGAAGCAATTCCGTGTTTCGTCTGATGAGTGTGGTGCCGGAGGCCTAATTTAAGTCTCTTTCTATTTACCACCCTTTTCTTGTAAGGAGGGGATGGGAAGAGGAAGTGGATTAGACGGAGGAGGAGATGCATAGGAAGGGGAAATATCCTCTTTATGTGCGTCTCTGTCGGATAAGGGTAGGCAACGCATCTGCAATTGCGGATGTCTATGGGCAGCGGTCGCTTCGCCATTTTGGCGGATTCAGGTGGCCGCTTGCTAGTTTGCCACCTTATGTTATAAAAAAGACTTAAGATTTTTATAGTAAACTTAAAAGGTGTAACTCAACTGTGGGTTTTTAAAAAAATGTACCATCTACTTCATTTTTAAGAAAATTGTTGTAGGAATGTTTTTGTACATGCGTTGGCGATAGAAGCTAACGAAAATTCTCTATGATCTTTTTAAAATTCATTTCTATAGATGTCAAACATTAAATGATTTAGTTTCTTCTTGCTTTGTGTTAGTTGACAAAGTTAATTATCCAAACTCTTCAAATTCCTTTCTTTGTGACAAATGTTTGACCATCCATCATCATTACCGTCAGAGCTCTTTTAACTAACCTAAAAGTAAAGACAGTTACCTTTGAACGTTTTAAAAAGATTTCATTTACAATGTTGTTTTAACACTTTTAATTCCATATTTTCGTTACTATGAATAAGAGGGTGAAATGGGTGGATGTGGGCTATTCGCATTGGCGTCGCCAAGAGAGGTCTTCTGCTTCCTTAAGAGAAACATGAAAAAAAAATATTTAAAGAACATATGTATATCTAGAAGCAACTTTCTCAGTCTCACTCGGGCAATAAATATCGATAACAAGGCATGTATCAGATAAGGATCGGCAATTAGTCGGCCATCGCCTGCCATTCGGAGATACAATCGGTAGTAG
>NW_013525292.1:399014-435484 GCF_000836215.1 Papilio polytes
ACATTAACATGATGTGTATCGGACTTCCGCGACACAGACCGATGTCATAACATGTTACGAGATGCGACAACTCTTAAATAATTCATGTGACAACAGTAATGTTTGCTTGAATGGTCACCACTAAAAGTTGAGACCTATGCAGATTGACTAACAACAAATCTTAAACATTAGAATTAACCGAAGTGATACAATATTGTTTAAATCTAACCAACATTTATCAATAAAACTACTAAAATAAAGTATAATATACTACTTAATGGTTTTTGTTTATGTCAAAAAAAATTAAACAAACCACATTTTCGACAAGCTGTCAATTTTACATGCGAAGAAACAAACAACATATCTGTTGTAAATACAAATGAAATTGAAAAAAATGTCTCAAGTCTATAGTTTACGTGTTATGCCTACTGCAAATATATTTCATAGAAAGCGAAAACTAGAGACGGCCTGCTTCAATACGAGTATGTAACGTTATGTGCTTTAGGAAGCACATTACGAGGGATTCGGTCATATTGTTTGAAGACAAGCACATACTTAGATTAGGTAACAACTTATTAAGAACATTACGGTACGTGGAATACATACATCTTACTCTTTAGCGATAGCCAAATTATGCAATTAATGTTAGTTGTTTTTATATGAGATATCTGTACAGTTAAAAATACAGAACATTTAAGAAAAACAGATAAAACCGAGGAATTATTATCGCAAGAGTAATAAATACATTTCTCTAATACCTACGAGAGAAATTAAAAACCTCAACCTATTATGAAAAATTATTTAATTACTTAATTATTTAAAGTTATTTTCTATTGTTTTCTTGGGCTGTAAATATTTTTTAGATGATCTATAAAACATTTTGAAAACCATAATCTCTTATTTAATATTTCATAGAAACAATAAAATAAGTTCAAGTTAATTCTTGTATTTTTATTCTAAAAATTAAGTAGCGATAAATTAACGTATTCCGTACATCTTCCTTCCTGATAATTACCAGACACGAACGACTCTAGCGCCATCTATTTTTTTGCATACAAAACGTAGCTCATTTGAATATACGGTATTCGATTCCGGTGCCACTTTCTATTGCGTTGATTTATTGCATTTTAATATGCATTGCGCTCGAAACATTCGGTTGTAAATGGGTTTATCAACAAATTGTTGACAAGAATATTAATATTATTTGACATTAATTTATGAAAAATACATATTTGAAAAATCTTAAATAATATATTGTTAATTTATTCATTCAACAAGTTACATATTAAACGTTGCTGTTTGAATATCTTATTTAACATATGAAAATAATGTTTCAGAATGCGGCGTGTCCTTGAGGAGGCACACAAGACAACCTAGAGACAGGTCCGCTGGCCAGCTGCGCATCATCAGAGGCAGGGAATCCAAGAGAGGCGCGTGGCCATGGCAGGTTAGATTATAATCTGTTATAAGATTATATGTCTGTTATCTACTATAACCAATTAATTAATAGTAAAGTAATATCAAGTACTTCGGCTACAACTAAATTGAGGAATTTTGTAGGTTTCGCTGCAATTGCTGCATCCCAACTACGGCCTGATCGGACACTGGTGCGGCGGAGTGCTTATACACCCGCTATGGTTGCTCACCACCGCGCACTGCATACACAAGTAAATATATCAAGTTTTAAAGAAAGGGGATAGAAAGAAGAAGTAGGGGAGAGAGAGAAAGAGTAGAAATATGTTTCTAGTCTTTTTAAACAGCGATGTTCAGGGGCCTTTTCATCTATTTACGTCTATTACACTCTTCGTTTATAAGAATTTGTACTCGAAGGTCATTAGAATACTATATTGCATTTGCTTAAGTATGTCTTCCCAATTCCAGTGAGCTGTTCAACTTGCCAGTGGCGGCGCTGTGGACCGCGGTCCTTGGGGAGTGGGACCGCGCTGAACAGAAAGGCTCATTCGTGCCTATTGAGAAAATAATACTGCATCATCGCTTCCATAACTATCAACATGATATAGGTAATTTCTATAGTTCGTTCTATCTAAAACACTATAAATTCATCATGCGAAATGTTCACAACTTGTTGTCTATACTATGCTTACTTAGTAAATTTTTTTTTCTGGTTATAGCTTTAATGAAAATGACAAGAGCGGCTGATGTTAGTCCTGGAAGCAGGATCCGTACAATCTGTTTGCCTTCATACGAGTCACCTCTAGCTAACTACAGCCCTGAGAAAGGCACATCATTCTACGTAAGATCCAACTCGGAGTACACAAAAAGAAAATCAGTGAAACGTCCCAAACCGAATCCAGATACAGCATCGAAGTATTTGGAGAAACTTAACAATTTGACTAAAATTATGTTCCCAGGATATTCTAACAAGAAACATAAGAATTTGAGATATAATATACGAGTATCTAATAATTCTAATAGACAACCAGACAAAAAGAGCGACGATGAAGACAATCCTAACATTGATATGAAAAACAGGGATATTGTCTACGATAGAGTAACACTAGATAGTGTAGTAAAACTAATACAAACTAACATCAACGAAGGAGATACAAATAATAACGAAAGAAGTGATAAAAAGCTAATGTTCGGTGAAGAAATAGATCCATTTATTGAAGAGGACAACGGAATTGACATGAAAGACGAATGTTATACCACTGGATGGGGTCGAGATCAAACTAACGGTTCTTTAACAGATGTGTTATTAGAAGCAGAGGTACCAGTACTGCCTCTGAACATTTGTAGAGACAGGTACTCTCTATCTTTGCCGTTGAATGAAGGGCACTTGTGTGCAGGGAGTACTGATGGAAGCACTGGTGCTTGTGTGGTGAGTATTACTTGATATTTTAGTAGAAAGCGCGCACACAACTTTGATTTAAAATCGAGTAGTGTGCTCACCTCCATAAAGCTCATACATAAGAATCAACGCCAGACTAAACAGTTATGCGATAGTTTAGTCAGAGGTGTACACGCGCTCTAAATCTCTTAGAAAAAACTAAGGACGAGTTCTATCAGTGAACAGAAAAAGAAAAGAAGTTAAATATATCAAATATTATTGTTATCATTAACAATACCCCTTTATAAGACTGACCTAAGGTATAAAAACATGACTGCAATCAAATAAACACTATGAGTCTTCAAGTTGTAACATTTAATCTATGAACGATCTAATTGTCTGGATAAAAGATTGACAAGTGAGATCTGGTTAGGCATTTGGCAATTTGGATCGATGCATTCCTTTCTTTTTGTTTCATTTCAGATCTTAGATAAAGCGGTGAATCAGCATTCACTTCTAATGTTCTGTTTATCTACACGTCTATATTCAAATTATGATCAATAGCGTATTGTTTGATTAATTTCTAATTAGGCAACTCTGTTTGTTTAATTAATTATATCCAAATTATTTCAAAAGGATTTCATTTAAAACATTGATTTAGAAAATATACATCGTCTTTTGTCTTTTTATGTCTTATCACAAATTGGACATATTATGAAAAAAATGAAGATCGCATTAACAAGAATGTATTAGGATGGAATGTGTATTGCTACAAAGGTAGAAAAAGACCGAAGTAAGATTATGTACAAGAGAGTGAATTCAGATAAGACACCTGATTTGAAAGAGCTGTACACACTGTGTCGTCTCTCCTTAGGGACAAAAGCAGGTTGATAATGATGTCTCATGATGATTTCAACTCAATAAAATTTTATGAAAATTAGTTTAAGATATTCTGTAGATTGACTTATATATGCTCTTCTATTGAATATCCATGTACTTAACGTTACTTATCTGTTTGTTTCCAGGGCGACAGCGGTGGTCCCCTTCAGTGTAGATCGGGTGGGTCGGGCGGCCGCTCCGGAGGTCGATGGGAGCTACGGGGTCTGACGTCATTTGGCTCGGGCTGTGCTCGCCGCGGCGTGCCCGACGTCTATACCAACGTTGCACACTACATCGCATGGATATATACGCATATATACGCTAGTTAATACTATTAATAGTAGACTATTAGGATTATATTGTCGACTTTAGACTGTTAACCCAAAATATTTGAAATTCTGTCGTATTTTTTATGGTTAAAGAGAGAACAAAGAAACCCTGAATAATAATAATGTTACTAGATAATTCTTATGACAATTATTAATTTGAACTTTAGTATAAGTAGCCTAATTAATTATAAGGACTATGTGATAATAATTATTATACTTACTTTGTAATCATACAAATATTATAAATGCGAAAGTTACAATGGATGGATGGATGTTTGTTAGAGTTTGTAGCCTGAACGGCTGAACGGATCTCCATGAAATTTGGCCCAAGTTTAGAGCATAATCTGGAAGAACACATAGGCTACTTTTTATCCTGGGAATAGTTACGGTTTCCGTAGAAGTCATTAATTCAGTTTTTTAATGTTTACTTTATCATTCTGCCACGGTTCAACATATCTTATTGAATTCTGGCACAGACGTAAAACAAAGTCTGCAGTACAAATGGGATAAAGTTCATCATCGAGAAATGTCCAGTTCCCGAGGGATACGTAGCTTTTTGTTATTTATATAGTTCGTATGTTTCCTAATACCAAGCGGACGAAGTCGCGGGCAACAGCTAGTTGTATGATACATAAAAAATTATCGAAGCCGGATCTACCCAGCAATAAGTTAAGCTAAGAGAAAAAAAGTTTTAAGTATTACTAATGTCTTTTTAACGTTTGTGTATTATTTATTGTTTTATTATTTAAATAAGTTTTACTTAAAAGCTGTAAGTTACCTGTAATATGTTAATCTAGTCTTAATTGTATAAATGTAAATGATTGATGTAATAAATGTAAATTGTTAGGTAAATATTTAAATATGATAATTTATATTGTAAAAACAATAGTTTAGATGGGAATAGCCCACATCATTTAACGTTTTAATAATGTCAGTTATTTTATGTTAATATTGGAAATACGTAACTATTAAAATTATTAAACTAATCAATTATTTTGCACGACATTTGTTAGTATGGAAAAAAATATGTTTTCGATCAAATATTTATTTCATTCTTTAATAATTAAATAAGAAGTGTATTATAAATAAATAAAAAACGTATTAAATAAAATTTATAAAACTTTTATTACATTCACCGTCAGTCTATTTACAAAATTTACAATTAAAATAACTTAACTATTTTTAATAATAATATCACATTTTTAATTAAGATCTTAAATTATAGATAATAGTATATAGCTGGAAAACAGTTGTCGCAACTACTGCTATTTATCAGCTATTTTAATAACAGTTGACAATAACGGTTACATAGGACTCAATCATATGAGTTTCACAATTTTATTTCTTATCGTTAAATGCATACATAAACCATAAAATTAATACCAAATTATTTATGATATAAAACTTGTAAACGTAATTTAAATATTACATAAAAATTATCAAAAAGGGAAGACATTGGTAATAATTTGAACGTTAAAAATATTTCAAATTGTTGCTGATTTACTTCACAAATAGATTAATATATTTCGTACAATACTTGTGTATTAATAAATAAATTGGCATATTACATGTTAATATCATAATAAGTTAATAACATTATAATATAATAATACTCCATACTTTTCTAAACATATACATATTTACAAATAAATTGAGCAAAAGTTTCATCTAGTGAGATAAGTCAAGGAACATATAAACATTAATTTTCACACCCAAAAATTATAGTTTTAAACGATACGATAACGGACAGAAATTGGCAATTTGTTGGCAAACGAAATTTAGTAATACTAGGAATCAATTTTAAACTACATAAGCGTAAAGCCTCATCTAAAAAACGCAATAAAAAAAAACAATATTAACTATTACACTTGTAGTAAAAAACAAAAATCTATGCATTTAAAACGGATTTTGATGCATCTTTTTAATATACAAAGTGATCGTAATAATCAGCTGTTTAAAAGGAGGAAACTGCAGTAACAGTTACTTCATTTACATCAGTAGAAACGCTGAAATAATTCGAGTTTTAAAATTGTAAAATTACAAAATGACGTCATACAGCTTGTATTCAGGAGTCAACAAGTAAATCCGGTAAATCCCCATCTTCTTCTGTGATAGCTAGCAGTGAGACTGCCTCCTTAGCTAAATCATCATCGTCTTTGAATGCAGAATTATCAGACATGTTTAAAATAATACTGCTTCTACGTCTTTCAGTACTCTTCCTTCTTACTTTAGGTTTCTCTTGTTGCTGGATCAATTTGTATCTCGGCTTCCATATTCTGTACCCGCCTTGGATCGCGAAGAATGTACCAATGATGAAGAGAAGTAGTTGAACTGTGAGCACTATTGGTGGGGCGATGACGAAACGAAGACGTAATAATTGGATTACTTCTGGAGGTGCCTCTTTGCAATACTGAAAGAGAATACGTACTAAATTTAAAAACGAATTAAAAACTTTATTTATAGGTTTCTGAAGTTAACATTTTATCATTTCCTAGTGATTCCTTAGTGTTCAATTGAGCTAAGTTTTCACGGAGTAAAACTCATATTACGTAGAAAGGAAACGCATTTCAAGATGTTATCGAATCAACAACTAACGAATGGTTAAATATAGCTTGGAAACAAGCCATAAATCATTGATGAAGTGAACGAAGTAGTTTTCGAAGTATCTAGAAGAAGGCGAAGTATTCCGCGTAACTTTGCGCTTTATAAACTCCCGTTATATTTTCTTGCACTTCAAGGTCATGGGCGTGATCATATCTAAATATTATTGTTGATACATATATTAGAGAATAAGGGTCTGTCCCATTACTGGCCAATAGAGCCTCAGATAGCTTAAAAATGACGTCACTGTCAGATAAGGGAACAAAATCCGATATTTTCATCACATATTTTAAACGTTGAATGGTTATCAGACAATTTACAATTTGGTGGGACAGGTCCTAAATATGCAATTTTAAATTTAATCTCAGATTGCATTTGCATTTGTCTAATTGTCATGAATAAGGTCAAGGTTAGAATGACAATGGCTTTAATTCTAAAACTAAATTCTTTAAACGCAATTTATTTGCCTTGTAAGAAATTAAAATTGAAGGTTTCCTTTTGTTTGCTGATATTACAAAAATTGTAAAATGAACAATATCTAAATATTGTTTTTTGTTTATTTTCCAATTATATACATTTCTGTTATCATAGTTAACTAATTTGCCTATTAGAAGAAACAAATTTTATAAATAGACATGAAATAAATCATTTGTAAACGATTAATTCAAGACGCAAGGTCAATTAATACCGATTAATTTGAACTAAACAAGCCTTCGAGACTACAGAGTTCCTAAGCATTGTCACTTCACTAGACATAGTCAAAGAATTTAATTCACTTCCCACTTTCGATAGAATATCGTGCAATCATCATAAAAGTAGTCATCGACTGCACAAGAGACTTACGGTCGATTACAGAAACGACATTTAAAATAAAACAGCATCTTAAATAAAAAGGCCACGCTCAGGCGGTTAAACTTAAAATGCTACTAGCTTTCGCCCGCGACGCCGTCCGCGTGGAATTAAAAAATACAAAAGTGAGTAGCCTATGTGTTCTTCGAGACTATCCTCTACATCTATACCAAATTTCATCGAGATCCGTTCAGCCGTTTAGGCTACAAACTCTAACAAACATCCATCTAAACTTTCGCATTTATAGTATTAGCATGATTAAGATTTTTACGTCTGTCCGATTGTAAGCTGTGGTCGCGAAGCGTTAAAATTCGTTTAATTATTCGACAAGTAGGTGTATTCCCACAGATATTTCTAAAACAGAGGTAACTATTTCTTTAATTTATATTTATAGTTAAAACCCGATTTATAGATAAGTAACGTGAAAGATGAGTTAATTTCTGACGCATCGCATTATTGTCTGACATCTAAGAAGATAAATTTACAATATAGTATTATTTCTTAGTAAATTGAAATTCTAAGAAAACTAAAACAAATGACACAATCAAATGAAATATAATAACAATGAGTAGTTAATGATTAAAGTTTAATTTAAGCTTACAGAATAAGCGCTTTGTCATGTAAATCATGTTTCTAGGCTTACCAATGATATCCTCATGATAGGTAGGACTTTGTCCTTCACAGGTTTAGTGATGGGATTCCCCGCAGAAGTCCGGACTGCCACGTTTATCTGAACGTTGATGGAGAGGGCCAGAGGTACTCCAACTGTCTGGAAAGAGCATGGGCTTTTAAGTTATTTTACTTATATCATCATATTTATCTTACTTCTAATTTATATAAATGCTAAATTTTAGATAAATGTATGTTCAGAGTTTGTAACCAAAACTGCTGAACGGATCTGGATGACATTTAGCTTACATGTAGAGGATATTTTGGAAGAACACTTAGGCAACTCAATTTTGTTTATTTTTATTTCCAAGCGAACAGATTCGCGGGCGAAAGCTACTACAAAAATAATTCTTGAAATTAAGTGATATTTTATCGAAAAAAATGTAACTAAAAGTTTAAAAATTACCGGTTCAACGTCAAGTTGTGAATAATACTTTTCCGGTTCAGGATTCATGCCTTCGAAGTACGTCTTCTGTTGTTCATCGACGGCCACGTAGTGAGGCTTTGATAACGCTATGGGGAAACCTGGGACAAAATCGTATCGAATTAATTTCAATTTATGTACGTAATAATACCCTACACACATCTGTTGTGCGATTGTCTCATCATCCACTTGCCCTTATCCCTTATGGAGGGCCGGTACAGTATGTGCTGCTTCCATACATCTCTATCAGCCGTCATATCTGAATCCACTCCTTTCTTAAGCATATCCTCTTTCACACAATCCATCCATACTTTCTTCGATCTTCCTCTTCCTTTGTAGCCATCCACATTCAATCTTAACACTTTCTGGTTTATGTCCCCATCATTTCGTCGCATAACATGTCCATACCACGCTAACCTTTTGCTTCTCAATTTCTCCACCACTGGCGCTACTTTCAAACTTCCTCTAATGTACACATTCTTAACTTTATCCAATCTTGTCACACCACACATCCATCTTAACATACGCATCTTTTCACATGCAACTGTGTGCGATTGTCTGTTACAACTAAAAGTCGAGTAGTGTGCGCACCTCCATATAAGCTCATAGGAATCAAAGCGAGACTAAACAGTTGTGCGATATTTTAGTTTCAGGTGTGCACAGGCTCTTATAGTTGGACAGCTAGTATTATAGATAACGTAACATACCATAATAACAATTGCTGACGTCTACGAAGCCATCCGGGAGACAATTTTTACTACATTTGCAGGCGTATTCTGAAGTTTTATTAAATGCCGACTCTTGGAGTTGGAATCTAAAAATTATAAAAAGCTATGCATTATTAATCGCATTAATAAGATAAAAACAAATAACTAACTCGGTACCTCATTCCGAGGTACCCAGTTAGTAAATTGACTAGCTTTTGCCCGCGACGTCTGCGCGGAATAAAAAAATAACAGTAAGTAGCCTATGTGTTCCGGACTATGCTCTACATCTGTGCCAAATTTCATGGACATCCGTTCAAAGAAACTGGCTTTTATAATATTAAGTCAGAAGTAAGATAGACAACTAACTAACGAACAAACATACAAGAACCTCACCTGTAAAAATTGAACCCATATTCTCCGTTCATCTCATCTACAAAGGAAAATGGATATATTCTGCAGGCCTGCTTCCTGAATATTGGTATTACTGCGTCCTTCGATATCTTGGGGGGAAGCATCAGACCCTCGTAGGCACCTCTGATACGATTACATGGGATGCTGAAATAAATTGAAAAAAACATACTAACATTATAAAAAACAAAATATTTGATTATTTGTTTGCTTAGAATACACTACCCCCAGGTGACGTAGGCAATATTTATCAAGTTTTTCTGCGTTTGCGAAGACAAAATAGTAAAGCTAGTTAATTATATTTACAAAAATAAATTAATAATTTATTTATAATAATTTTAGGATATATTTCGAATTTGTTATACATAAAAATATGGGAAAGAGATGCTAAAAATTTAAAATAAATTTAGCATTCCTCGTAAACAATAATAACACTCATGTCTCTAATCACTATAATGGCTCTAGTCGTGTTGTTTTTATGTCTATGTGTTGTCCAATGTTGAAAGTTGGGCATTCGTATACACAAACTACCAACCTGGTATTAAAATCAGTGTAACCCTGTTCCGCTAGACCTGGGGACTCGTTCCAGGTGTTTAAGGAGAATTTTCTTGATTCATCGCCGATCTCCACTTCAGCTGTGTCTGGGCGTTTCGCGTAGAACTGTAAATAATATTTATAGCTATAAGTACTTATTATAATAGTATAAGACGTAAGATTCTGGATAAATTTATGCAGACGGCATTGATAAAGTTAGGTACATAGTTTGAACTAAAGGCAATATTTTTTGGCATTTATTTTGAATAATTCATACGTTGTTTTCAAGGCAACTTTTAGAAAAAACCAAACAACATTAAGAAAATATCTATTTAAAGCTACAACAAAAAAGATAAGTATAAAATTGCTATCTTTTGTGTATGTTTTATCAGATACATTAATTACATTTACTTCCGAAAACCGTGTCCTCGGTAAATCTCGAAGTACGAATTAAATTCATTTCCTGTGTTAGGAAACATGTTACGTAATGTTCAGACATTTATCATCGCAGGGGTTTATCACGAATATTAATGAGAATATATTCATAACGCCATCCTATCCTTTAGCTAGCTAATAAGTACATTACTGTTTTTAAATTAAGGACTTTATCCAATTCTATGTGCGATTAGCGCACCAAGTTTTTGACCTCGAGATCGATTATCCTTATTTAAAATATATAACAAAAGAACATATACATACACGATCTAAGATTCCTATCTTCTGAAAATCAATCCATCCCGGTAGCAATTTATTAGCAATGGATACGATTGGATCTGTATACCCCCAGAGAAGTTCCTCGGCTGTCATATTCCTGAAGAGAGTGGAACCGAGTGCTGCTATCGAGTAGTAAGCTCCCGCATTGGCGAAGTACCCCAGTCTGTCCGCCATTAGTGTGCTGATAGCCTACAAAACACAAAACATTTCACAAATCAACGTCTCCACCAAGTTTTAAGTCGTGTTTTGTTTGTGCCTGGTTTGCGGTAAGTGAGGATTTGAGTAATGGATAGAGATAGAAATCAGAATGAACTGTCATTACAAAGGTATCTGTTCATATCTGTAGAGATAAGTGACTATCTGGGCTTGAGGCTATACTATTTTACAGGTAATGTTAAAATTGTTTGGTTACACATAATTCATAAATTGAAATAAGAAACAAAACTAGAATAAATGATTATTTGAATTCAGTTTTCATTGTTATTTATTTTCGTTCTTCCATAATGACCAAGGTTACTACTCTTTGGGGAATGACGTTTTTCTTGTAAATATTTATTTCAGAATTAGGTAGTTAATTTATATCGTAACATTCTAATTAATCTGGTATTTCTCTAAGACTAGGAAGTTTAAATTGATTTCTACGTAAACGACCTCGACCCCCAAATAAGACAGCAAAAAAATTTAAATCAACTCCTTTTTAATCTATTGGTAGTCAATAAAATAAATTTATTCAATGAACAAATACATTATTCAAATTAGAACTACAATAGACGTAAGGCACCATCTTATGTTGAGCTGAGAATCAATAAAATAATTTTATTTTATACTATTAACACATATACTAGCTGATGCTAGCGACTTTGTCCATTACTGTACAACACTTGTACAACACTTTTACTTTCTACACAAAAATCCAGCACATAAAACATAAAATCATACCCTGTATGTATTTAACTTGTGATTTCTGCCAATGCGCGCTAAAATATTATTTTGTTGTTTACATGTGTCAAATTCTCAATTGCATATGTCAAAATTATATTGTGAAAATGTATTTTGTATTGGAAAATGAGTTTGTTATAATGTATAAAACATTGTGTACCTACAAAATGTATTAGTTAGTGCCATCTATTTTCAATGGCCACGGAAGATCAGCACATGTGCTGAGTGGCTTTAATTAAATAAATAAAACAAATAAATACTGATTAAAAGAAATTTTCAAACTTCCTGTGTTCTATATTTCATCTAGATGGATTCAGCCGTTCTAAAGTTTCAACTTTACAAACGAAATCGCGGGAAAAAGTCAGTGACCTTATACGGTTACTATATAGAATAAGGAATATTTGAGAATATGTTCAATATTTTTTCCTATATTTTACCTTTGTGAAGTTACCGAGTAAATAAGTGAAGCAAACGTATCCCACAGGAACCGTACAAATATATGGAGAACCGGGATCACAAATGCCTATGTGATTTTCCAGACTATGTTCTACGTCTATGCCTTTCACTGAGATTTTAAAAGCCATTCTGGAGATATCTGAACCATCCAAACTTTCATATTTATCTTTTATTATTTAAACTATTATGCATAACTTAAAATCGAGATAAAAATCTCTTCATAAAAACAGTCCTATTTACATTTTTAATGGTGGCATGTGTTGAACATAAAAATATTTGGTATCATTGGTATGACAAAAAGATTTATGTGTTCTGTCAAGACGTTTAATTTATCGAGATTGCGAATATGTCACTTGTCTCTTGAGAACTTATGTTGATTACACTAACAAGATTAAACTGATTAAAATTATAATAAGTTAACGGAAAACACACGCCAGTAGCTGGGCTTCCAGCATCTGTCACGTGCGATGCTTATACGTATAGCATTGGGCTAGTAGATTGTCAACAAGATCGTATGAGAAGGGACGTGTATGTAAAGTTTTACCTCCCTTGATCTTTGTCTCAAGTTACATACAAGTAGCTGTCACGAAATAAAATATAGCGCCAGCATATTGCCCGTTGCGCCAATGTGCAAAGAAGGCGTGCAGGGAGGATTGGTATCTTGTGACGACAAGAATTACAAGCCAGTAAGTTATAGTTCTCGTGCAGAAGACTTGTAACCGCGACAGCGCGACTGCCACGAGGTTCAAAGTGGTATTTTACGAAACTATGGCAATCTGTGGACCTTGGTTGTTAATCAATGGAAAGGTTGTACTTAAATCCGTGTGGAAATCCGAGCACGATGTGTTACGTTAGCGTCAGGCGTCAGCAATGATCTTGAGCAATCCGTATCATATATTGAATGACAAACAGATCGGAGGAAAAACATTCTAACAACACTAAAAATTGCTTCACGTGGGATATATTAACACTATAAGAGCGTAAACCTTTGAATTAAGAATCGGACAGCTGTTTAGTCTCGCTTTGATTCCTATGAACTTATATGGAGGTTCGCACACTACTTGATTTTTAGTTATGAAACTAAACAGTTGACTTGTCTGCGAAGCAATCGACAATCGCACAACCGTGGCGCGACAATTTAATCAAAGGTGTGCCCTCGTTCTTAGTAATAGAAGAACGATTTAATGATTCTACATACAAGATTTTGTCTCCTCATTACTTAACATAAACCCTTGCTAATGCATTCTTCCTACCGCATGCAGTTAAATAATTTAAATTCATACAAGTTGAATCTGAAACGATGTAACAGAATTGTTAATCATATTAATATTATAAACTAGCTTTCGGCCGCGACTCCGTCCGCGTGGAATTAAAAAAAAACAAAAGTGAGTAGTCTATGAGATCTTCCAGAGTATCTTCTACATCTATTCCAAATTTCGACGAAATCTGTTCAGCCGTTTAGGTTACAAACTCTAAAAAACATCCATCTATCCATCCATCCATCCATCTAAACTTTCGCATTTATTAAATTAGTACGATGTTGTTTGTTAGAGTTTGTAGCCTAACTGCTGAACGGATCTCAATGAAATTTGGCATAGATGTAACAGATTGTCTGGAAGAACACATAGGCTACTTGGTATTGTTTTTTTTAATACCACGCGGACGGAGTCACGGACGAAAGCTAGTCTTTAAATAAACCAGTAGGCATGTATTAACAATTTTAATTTTTGTACCAAACAATATTAATAGCTTAAGGGCTATACAATCACGAAATATATTTAATCATATGAACAAGGTTAGTTTATCGAGGTTTGATGTGTGCTTAGAGAATGCAGACATATGAAGGATATTTTCATATTTAATTGTTAAAAGGTCAAATCATAATGCATTTTAAACACTTCATTATACTGAAGGTATATCTATACTAATATACTAAAGCGTAAACACACACTTCTTTATTGCCTAAGATGTCAGCAATTACAGCATGTTTTTGAATTATTGTCTTTTTAATAAAAAGCCCTACACTTACGTCACGCTTAAGGCTATATGTTTTCACACCGTTAAACTTAGGGTTAAGTATTTTGGATTAAAACCCTGATGTGGGAAAGAGACCATAAGGTGTTGCTAACATCAAGGAAGCATGGTTGCCATGGTTTGACATCATGTCATGTCATTTTTACATTTGCAATTTATAATTCGACAAATGTGAATAATAAAATGAATTTTTTATAGTTTTATACGGATGAAGTCGCATGAGAACAGCTAGTTATTAATAAATTTGGAATTTCCTATTAGTTATTATATTTCATTTGATGTTAATATTAACTCTTTAGTTGTATGAAATGCGTAGTTAATTATATTTAAAAGTTAAGGTTAGGTGTCATTTGCTAGCTTTTGAAATAAACAAAATCATATATCAATCAATCTTTAATTCTATATTGTACGAGTATATAACTAGCTGTTACTCGCGACTTCGATCGCGTGAAATAAAAAGTATAACCTATGCAACTCACAGATAAATTACCTTTCTAATGGAAAAAGAATTATTAAAATCGGCCAAGTAGTTTTTGAGTTATTTTAATACATACGAAAATACAACTCTTTCCTCTTTATAATATTAGTATAGATTTTAGAAGTTAAAATAAAAAACTTAGTACATAACCTATCTCAAGTCTTATACCGAATAATATATTAACTTTTATCTTTATGTCTCTGTTGACGTAAATGTATGAAATCTGTCATTGTACACAATTCCTAGGCAATAACTCCTAAAATTGCTTGGAATTATTGAGAACCTATAAATGCTATTTAACAATTTTATTCATAGATAACATTGTTTTCAAACCGTGCTTATTGATTTTGACAAAAAACTTAAAATAACGAAATAAGGAGTTCTACCCGCACCCAACGTCCCTTTCCCAAAAACATGTTAGGGGGAACGAGAGGGCAGCGCTATGCAAAAAAAAAGACCTTGCTTATTGCGATTTTGGAATTCGCTACAATTTCTAGGAAATATGTCATTACCAGGATATGCGAGTATTTAATAATCTTTAAAAAATTGCCAAAACAGCTTCGAAATTCTATACTTTTCCTAGACAAAGTATACAATTCCTAATTATCATATTCCTGTAACATTTCTATTTATAACAGTTATCAGTTTGTTTTGTATGCTGTGTCATGATCCCAACATGAAACAATTTAACTAAGAACTCGGTGACCGGGTTTATATTACGGAAACATCCAAATTAACTATAACTATTAATGAAAAAGTTTGTTAAAATGTATCTCCAGAAGATCAAGATGTTAGGTAATGAACATAATCTAGAACACATTGGCTACTTAATATTTTTTTTAAATACCCAGATATAATCGCAGGCAAAAGACCTAAAACATTTTTTTAAAGAAATATTAGTAGATTTTTGTTAATGTACTAATACTTCCTTTAACCAATCCAACTAAGCTGTAGGCTTGTGCTAGGATGTGGTTCACGATAATCCTCGAATGGTGGGATTGGAACCCACGACCGCAAGATCGGTAGTCCGTACCCCTAACCAATTGGCGCTCAATATTAAAGAATATGTCAGTGTTTACAAATATAATAAGAGAGACAGTTTCTTTACTTGTAGATATACGCAACGGTTTTAAAATATTGTTTCTATCTATACTATTATAATAAAGCGTAAACAAACACTTCTTTGTCGCCTAAGATCTCAGCAATTACAGCATGTTTTTGAATTTTTTTAAATAAAAAGCCCTACACTTAAGTCACACTTTAGGCTATATATTTCCATGCGATTAAACTTAGGGGGTAAATGTTTTGCATAAAATCCTAACGTGGGAAAAAGACCATAAGTTGCTGCCAACATCAAGAAAGAAAGATATCTAAGGTTTGTCATGTCATGTCATTTTGATATTTGCTATTGATAATTTGACAAATGTAATTTCATGCGAATGAAGTCGCACGGGAACAGCTAGTTATTTATAAACATTTAAAAAATTATGAATGTCTCAAAGTTACGGAAATTACGTAGAGATAATAAAACAGGTTTCTATTACATTATTGATAAGGGTATTGAAACTTTTCTTAACATAAGATAAGAATATTCGAGCAAGATATGGCATATATCTTTATCTATGCGGTTCATGGACTGGTTTGAAGTCCTACTTTTATTATGTTCCTGTTTACCACAAACAGTTTAATAAAACTACACAAGTCAGATAATTTTCATGATATATTTTAATTTCATTATCAACTTAGTTATTTAAAAACATTACTTTTGGCGGTCCTATTAGTTTGTAAATTCTTTGTAACAAATATTTTCTTTACTAACTATAAAAATACATTTGAAAACTACATTAAAACTAGGCAACATATTTGCTAACTTAAATGTGTTACTAATGTGTACAAGTAGCTGAAACTTCAACCGTTATCAGATATGGGCAGTTATAAAACTGCCTTGTTTAATTATAAAACTGCTACTCACAATAAGTGCTATGTTAGGCATAGTCACGTGTACATCTTTGTAGTGTGCGACTGACTCGTGCTGCAAAAACTCCAGGTCGATGTTGGGTCTCATTCGCATCACGCCTGCCTCGTGGTCTACCGTCAAGTTCCTGTTTGTTCGGAACTCTCTGGAAAAAACACACAATATTAATAAAAAAACACGTCTTGTATATAACTCTAACTTGTACTAAAACTCTAATGCATGCGCAGTTCAGATTAATATGAAGGAAATAAAACTCGACGAATAAGCCTCTAAGATTCGTGCTGTCTGGAGAGTTAGTACAAGGAAGGCCGACCCCAAATAAGTGGGAAAAGGCGAAGATAGAAGAAGAAGATGTGCATTTCAGATTATCAAAACCGTAATTTATTAGTATGTAGTACTGTTATATGGAACCCCTACGAACTCTACCACTAAGCAATATTTCAATAAATCAGTGCGGTGATTGCAGTCTTATGTCGTAACATATTGAAATGTATGTTTACAAGGTGAATGACCTGCTCTTAACTTTTTAATTAGAATATTATACGAGTAATGATAACCTCTAATAAGGAACTATGTAATTAGGACAATTACATCGATAAGTTATACTATATACTAATGTTTCTTAATAATATTGTATTGATAAACAAACTATGTAAACTGTAGTACATTAAGAAAACGAGATATACTTTAATTTCGATTATTATAATAATATATAAATATAGAAGCATGTACTTTTTTGATTTTTATTCCCGATCATTTATTTATTTGTAATTTTTAAAGTTGACTTTCATGGTATTCAAGTACCAAAAAAAATATATCACAATACATAAACTCCGCATTAATAAGAAATAATAACGTATATACTTGAGTACTATAATATTTAGTTAGTCATAAAACAATATCTTAATACGGTAATAACGTAAAACGTTTTTGAATATTCATAATTTATCTTCAATTTTTGGACAAAAACTTGACAATCTATTGTTTTGACGAATGCTTCTTGCGAAATGTACGCAATTGGTAGAGGTCACGCCCGGAAGTAATTGTTGAGTACAAAAAATACATCTAGTATATTCTAAAGTAATGGATTTTAAATGAATAGTACCGCTAACAACATAGTAAAACGCTAGAATAATAACTTTCGAACTTGATTTCGATGTTAAAGTACAATCGCGGAAATTTGCGGTGTAGAAAATTTCCTCTTCCTTGCGATTAAAACTCCGCCTCTTCTTAAAAATTTTGCGCGACCACAGCCGCGTACTTGACTTTTATACAGACTATAAACAGATCTAAGATAAAAACTTACTGAAATTTAAATGGTCCGATCTCTTGTAACTTCATTGTCTTATCAATTCCTTTTACGTACTGGTCGACATTCGTATAGTTGAAGACATAAACTTCTGAGAATAACTGGTACGTAGGGTTCTCCCACATCTTGAAGATAAACTTGCCTTCTTGTATATCCAAGTACTGCAAGAGAATAATATAGTAAAATTATATAGTAGCTTTTTCCCGTACTCCGTCCGTGTGTAATTAAAAAAATAAGTAATCTATGTGTTATCCAGAATATTATATTCTACATCTATGCCAAATTTCAGAGATCCGTTTAGTATTTAGGCTACAAACATCCATCTAAACTTTCGCATTTATATTAAAGAAAAGATTACCAGATGTACGAATACATATGTGGTAAATGAACAAATAGTAATCCATACTCTGCTTACCCCTTTAAGATACGAGCGTGTTTATACAAGAAATTCTATGTTATCTACACGATTTGGAATTACCAACAACTTCTGTTTATGTATTTAAATTGTTTATTGTGAGATAATGATTATGACAGCAGTTCGCTTCATAAATCGTGTTTTTTTAAAGTTACGTTAATATAAAATTTGCGTGTTCGTACATGAACATTCAAAAAACATTGTACATTTATATCAAGGTACCAGTTATTACGGATTAAAATAATAACATGTTATGTGCCATAGTTATTATTAGTTGCATTATACCAATTTGTATTTTTTATGTTTCATGAGAAAACTAATTTTAGAACCTTGAGTAATCTGATTTTTCAACTCGGTGTCGCCCTTGACATTCGAAATTTAAAAAAACTATAGTTAATATCCTATGCACTACAAGCCTATCTATAAATATTCCAAATTCCACCCTGATCAAGTCAGACACGTTACAAAACAACATACATCCATCACAACTTTTGCCTCTATCTGAATTTTATAATATCGGAGTGTCTATATGGAATATTAAAAAAAAATCATATTTGGTGAGTGATCAAAAGGTGACAAACGAACAAGCAGTCTTGGGACATTTTTAGTATAGTTTATGTGTACGGGAGTCTTTTGTTATTCTGCGATAAAACCGCGTGCTACACCTAGTATTCATTAATTTCAATTCATCGTGTACAATTCTAACACAGCAAAACAACTTAAAGCTGCATAGTAAATATTAAATAAAAACAATAAAGGCAAAGGTCGATAACCTCGGTAAATAATTAAGTTATCGCTAAGTTACAAGGTTTACAAACAAATAAACAACAAAGGCGCAAAGCGTTTAACTATAAATACCAAATGAGATACTCAAAGTAATTAATAACTTTATCTTTGCTTTTAATTTATTGAAATAACTTTGTTATACTGATAAAAAATAATTTTATTCAAGTCATTCTACACTCCAAAAAACGTTTGAATAATTTGTATGATGTTCATTGACGGCTTAATTTGATTAATTGAATCATACGTTCCAAAAATAGCAGGTAAAATGGTAATGTATTGCATTTATAAGAAGTATTGGTTAATTCGTATTGACCACGTGTAGAGG
Organism: Papilio polytes; assembly: GCF_000836215.1. NCBI lineage: Eukaryota > Metazoa > Arthropoda > Insecta > Lepidoptera > Papilionidae > Papilio > Papilio polytes. The sequence continues at coordinate 418,616 of NW_013525292.1, forward strand.
TCAGTGAACGCACGAGTAGGTCAGGGTCACGAGAGTTGTACGGTGAGAAATTATTTAAGCTTTTATAATTATATTCAATCAATTGTTATATTAAAATGAAGCGGAAATTCTAGAGAACATGATTTAAAAAAAACCTTGTATTCATCAGCCAGTCTTTAAATATGTAAAGAATTTAATCTATCTGGTCTTATGAAATTAATTGTAATTGTGTTTGAAAAAGACTAGATGTCGCTAGTTACAATAGTTGTAATAATTAGTGAGTAAATGAAATTATTAAAATAAATACTTTAAAAAAGTATGGATTTTTAAATCGCATTTAAATGTATTTTACAGAAAAGCATAAATTAAAATCGAATATAATAAGTTATTGTGAAGCTGTGATATTTAATCTTTATTTTAACTGCTAAATTTCCAAGAATATATATAAAATTTAATACAGCTTTTAAGAATTGTTATGACAGTCTAGGCATAAAAAGCAAGGATATCTATTGTTTTGAAGCAATTATAAGACATAACTAACAATTGTCTTCAACATTGAATGTGTTTGAACTTCATGCAATATTTACTTTACTAATAACACTGGCATGATTTGTGCGTTAACTGGCTGAATATACAGTTTCCTGTTCGTCTACATAATGAAGATTAAAAAAAAAATTCCCCGAATTTAAGTACAAGAATATCAAAAAAAACATTGAAGAATTAGTTAGTTGGAAGTGACATCGTTTGGTTTATGGTATTTCCCGATATCTATGGTAAATAACCTTAGGAAAGATTGATGTAGTATGCTGTCAACTTTAACTAAAATATGTTTTTTCAACAATACTATTGTATAGTGTAAACGCATTGCCTTCAAACGGATAACTGACTCATGCTTGTGTGTCAAAGGATACAAAATTTTACACCACGCCACATTAACCATATTTTTATAAGAGATGACCATAAACTTCAGCAATACCAGAGGAAATACACATGTGTTGCCAGCTGTGGCAGTTTGGAAATACCGCCGAAACAGACCATTCCACAACGCGACTTTACGAAGCAGAAAGTGTCGCCGTTAAGAATTGCCAGCCATCGAGTTGATTTGTATGGTATCTGGCTGTATATTGGTCTATTTGTTCAATAGCTTTTGTAGTTATATAAGTTCAGATTATTTAATTTAATGACCTATATACTTATGAATAGTGACTTGCAAATTAAATAAGAGAAGACTAGTCATTCATGTTCACGCAAATGTTGCCGAATTAATTGACCATTTAAACGGCGAGATAACATCAAGACCAACATACATTTTAGTTACTATGTTTAAGTTGAACGATGCCGATGACGCGTGAACTTGATAATAAATAACTTTATGCTAATTAACAGAATAACAAGTTACATTTTTACTAACATTTTTTATGTTGAATCTTACTTGATTTTTAGTCGTGAAATTCCATAGTCAGGATACTTGTAATAAAATATATTTGTGTCTGTTCTATTTAAAGTTAGAGAGAGATAGTTATATGTTTCAACAATGGAAACACAATTTATCAAACAGCATCAATAGAATAGACATCAACGCGCTTAACTTAGATTTATAACTTGTTGAAAGTGTCGATTTGATTTATGTTAAAATAAAAATTGTATAACAAAAACATCATTCGTTTGATGTTTTATCTTTTAAAGCAATTTAGTTGCAAGCTTCAACATCTTACATATCTCTTTAGGCGTTAGTTAAACAAATTTAAATAAATTCAGCTCTAATCTCAATGTTAACTTCAAATAATGACTTTTTAAACTATCGTCTAACAATCGAAATAATTAGATAATTAACAACATTAAGCGCAAATAAGTTAGATTTGGTAGATAAGTTAGACTGGTATGCAAATAATTTAATGACATGGCAAAATATATTAACTCGTAATCCAAACGAGTATAGAACTTAGTAACATTGTTAACAAAACTTGTATAAGTACCCCTAAATTAATTAGTCAATTACGAGAGGATCTGCAAATCCTTTGCCAGTCTTTCGTATATAACAAACGTACACTAAGCGAATAACTTAATTAACCTTTAATTGACTCTGCGTAATGCAGTAAATTACGTAAAACGATTATCGAGAGACGGTTTTAAAGACTGTCGTAGTTAAAATATGTTACGCAATATTGATTTATAGCTAATACAACTTCCGTATAACGATTTTATTATTGTTTATAAGTAATATTGGTTTGAAAATTATGGTATTAGTACGGTCCTATAAAATAATTTTGCGTCTATAATAACATAGATATTGGGTTTATAAATATAAGTAAAACCAGATATAGTTTTTAATACTTACCCAATTTGTAAAAATCTTAACTGGGTCGATAATAACAGAAACCATTGCTAATATAGCCAGCAATGTTCCATATACTACTTTGATCACAGACTCTGCAACAAAACATAAATATTACTAGATATTTAAGTATTTTAATATTCATTTTACTATAGTACATCTATCTAGAAGCAATACGGAAAGTCGTTTAACTTAAAAACGACAGTGAAGATGACAATCTATCTCATTCTATCTTATACATGTGGTAATGTCTCTCTCTCACTTTTGACATCGCTTCTCGTTGGACGTACAGTTACGGCAATCCGCGGTATTTCACTTACAGAAATATTGCCTTATTCCTTGCAAGGCAAACTCCGCTTCTTACAATTAACCAATTATGTGTGTTACGCAAAGAACGAATTGGATGCACGCAGTTAGTCATGTGGCACTGACATTTAAATGCTGCGTTCTTTTGAAAAAAGTTTAAAGGGCTGTCGCTTTTGAGATGGAACACCGCTAGATTTCGCGACTGTACTTGAGATATTCTCGATTTTAATTTAATCGTAATGGATTGTATGTGCTCTATGGATTGTTTAGAAGAAGGTAAAGAAGTTCTTACGTCTCTTCTGTACAGTGAAGTTCTGTATCTTCATAATAGAGATCCGGCCCTTGCTCGGCACCTGCTGTAACGTCTTCTTCGCTCCCACCACCATCTTTCATTTATCTGAAACGAAAATTATGTTAAAACTAAAAATAATTGACTCAAAATGTAACTAATACAAATCTTAAAACATGACATACTCGCTTTTCCACGTGGAATTAAAAAATCAAAAGTAAGTAGCCTATATGTTTTTCTATCCTCTACATCTATGCCAAATTTCATCGAGATCCGATCAGCAGTTTAGGCTACAAACTATAACAAAGATCTATGCAACTAAACTTTCGCAATTATGATATTACTAAGATTGTAGTTTTTTCAATTATGTGTCGAAATTAATTTCCTTTTTTGAATCCAGTAAAAACATACGATGTTTGATGAAGTATGGTATATTGTTGACGCAATAGACATCTACGGTTATTTTATATTTATAATCTGTGAATATGTAAATTATTTTTTCTTCAAAGACGTATCTAATTAGCAAGCTTCTGTAAGAATAATGTAGTTAAGCGACTCCATACATTAAATATTAACTTGTTTTTTTCGATCACAGTAAAATGTGACATTTTAAGCAACGCGTTCCTCTGAATTATTTGGTTATTAAACTTGTATAACTAAGTTACAGCTTATAGGCGTTATTATAACTTAATATTCAAGTTCAAGTTATTCATGATTACTATTAAAATCCATAATTTATTAGTTCTTGTTTAATTTATTTTCTACAAATTTATTTTAAAAAGTAATTTGTAATAATTTATGAAATTATTTTACATAGCATAAATCATGACAGGAAAACTATCGATTACAGATTATATTAATGCATTCTATGAAATATATTTATATATAACTAATGTGTTTATAAAAGTGGTAGATAAAATAACCTATAAATCATGTAGCGTGCAACAAACGTCAGCGTTTACTATGACTATTTCCCGTCCCTCTTTAATACTCAAATAAGAAAGAAACAGCAATATATTTGTACAGAATTTGTACACTGGAACTCTACAAAAAGAGGCGTGGTCTGAGTTTGATAGTTGTGACGCAAATAACGCTATCAAATCATTTTAGATTTCGCTAATTGTCTTCGCATTATAAAATAACTGCTGTTTACGTGTTTGAAGTAATACTTACCATATTTATGTTAATTGCGTTTGTCGGTATATGAGTAGAATGGGTATAGTTCGGCTAAATTGATTTTTTTTATATAGCCTTAGATTTAAAACCAAACTGTAGATTCTATTATACAGTTATCTGTACAAAGTAATTTAAGTAACTCAACTAAATTATGCATACTACCGTCCTTATGTCAAAAAGTTTTCAAAACTTACGTCAATGACCTCTACAAATAGACAGGCTACAAAGTAACGTGTCTATTTGATGTCATCGTTGCTAACGATGGTGTGGATGCGAAATGATAGAGATAGAACTGTCACTAACGTCATTTAGTTTAAGATGGAACGAAAAGCTGTCATTACTAAACAACCTATCCATTATTAGAGATCAGTGCTTATCGTACTGTGTTGTCATATTATTTTCTTTTTCCTGTCTTCTGTGCCTTTTACATATTTTCTGACACAATTAACCATGATATGGGCCTCTTTTACAGGATCAAATATTTTTGTTTGACTATAAGTGTAACAAGGTGACAATTTGTATAACACATATTGCTGTCCTGCTCATTCACTTAGAGGAGACAGAGATAATAACATGGTTTTAGTTCACACACGTGGATGCAGGCTAAGTTCTAATTATCTCGTTTGATCTTTGAGTGCAGTGATTTAATATATCACACAATAATTATCAGTAATTTACTTTATGAAACACAGATAACTTTATACTTATAAAGTACAAAGTTGTTAGTTTCATTATTAAGTTCGCACGTGGTAATCGACAATCGCATTTACTTAGTTACATAAAAGAATAGTAACTGTTAATTATATCTGAACAAATGAGTTTTAAAAGAATTATTTAAAATAACCTAATCATATCTGAAACAATAAGGCACTGTCATAAAAAATGGCATACAGAAAAATAACTTGAAAACAGCTACAATACGAAGTCTCTTCAATACGATGGGCGGCGCTAGTGTGCTTGCATGATTTAGTTTGACTTATAAGCCAACTTGTCAGACAACTATGTCTCACTTACAAATAAACGCGGTATAAAGTCAAACTTAGGAATAAACTGAGTATAAGCAAATGTTACAAATATTTAGTTTTGATTTAAACGCTAGATATAATGATAGAAATCTGTAAAAAAAAGTTTTGAGGTTATAAATTTAAGTGTTGTCAGTATTGAGCATTTTGCATATTAATGTGGTTTATAATATTTAAATTTGGATTGACATAATTGGTATATAAATTGGTCTAAATATGTCAATTAAATTAATGAAAAAAAAAAACAAACCAGTTATCGTACGTCAGAGTTACAGAGAGAGACGTCTTTATAAGTTTACCGTGGTCTTCCACTGCCTAAACAAATGTCAACTATTTACAAGTATAAGTGTTTTTGAAACCGAAAGCGTATACAAGTTTGTGAAGCTGTGTAGCTGACTGTATAAACAACTATATCGCTCATTCGCTTTGTTGGAATAAAGACAGCAATATGATTTTCTGTACACATTTTCAATGGAAACAGACGATTATATCATAAACATGGAAAAGTACCAATTTAAATCTAAAAAGTCCAAATTTTGTAGTAAAAAACATTAGCTCGTATTTCTTCATAAGCATATTTTTTATACACATATTTGTATATTCACATTTTCAAACGCGTCAAACCGGCTCAAATGGCTGACAGTCAATTATTTTCGAATTTGACATTTTTTCTAACAAGTAATATCATCGGCGTATTAGAACTGAAGCAAAAACAGCGGAAACCTGTATTAAAATACACTAAGCGAAGCTTGTAAATGATACTCGCTTAAGAAACGACGTGCAGAATTTCAATTGTTTTTGCCGCTAAATCACTTGCGAAAAAAAATCGAGCCTCTTTACTATTCGCAGTACATAAATATCGTAAAATAATTGAAGAGCTATATAAAGTACTAGCTTTCGGCCGCGACACCATCAGCATGGATTAAAAAAAACAAAAGGGAGTAGTCTATGCATTCTTCCGGACTGTCTTCTTTGTCTATGCCAAATTTTTTCGAGAACCATTCAGCTGTTTAGGCTACAAACTCTAACAAACTTTCGCATTTATAGTATTAGTAAAATTAATATTAACAAAAGATAAAGACAGTAAATATAGATGTAGTCCAATTTACCAATATTTGTACAAAAATTGTACAATTCGTAAATATAAACACAATTATGAATCCAAATTCAACCCTGAAATTACAAATTTAATGATGAAACAGTGTTAAATTAAGCATATTTTTGCAATCACCGACTTTTCGTGAATACTGAAACGATATTTAAATATGTAAGCGTCTTGAATTGTAAATCCACGCTTAAACTACAAATTCCTTTCAAATGAATTCTATCACATTGTAAGCGGCGATTACAAACCGAAGTGTTGTTCGTTTCAATATTTGGCCGTTAGACTTTATTATACTCTGACGTCACCAAATCTGTTTAGATAACTATTACAGTAGTGTTTGAGTTAATTTATTAGTTTGCTTGCTTGTACAGCTTTTAGTATGTTAGTATGTAAGCAGAGCCAACAATATAAAACTGAATCCAAGGCCTATTGAGTCCTATGACATAATTGTTTATAATGAATTTATTTTAGTTACAAAAGGCATTTAATTTTATTAAATTGCGGTTTGTTTTTAACGAATTTCCTGTACGTGAATATAAATGAATAAAACTATTAAGAGATAATTTAATTTGTCCGATCTGTCTGAGTGATGTGCCGATACAATAGACTTATAAATAATTATCGATGCTAAATCGACATTGATGCCTTACGACTCGTATAAAAAAATGACAGCTTCAATATATTTGAAGGAACATCAGATTATTAAATATACGTTATTGCAGTTACTAATTTTTATTTAATTATTTTTTCCATATCTTACAATAGCTAGCTTAAAACCTTCGACAATTATACAAGTATTACTCGGCGTAAAAATAAGAATCATTTTGCTTCTTTTGTAGTTGTAGTTTTTCTGTACAAAGCTACATATCTGCTATCTGTTAAATCTCTTGGTAAATTAAAATTCAAAAACCGTAATCCATTTCGCGTTCAAGTTACGATAAAAATGTTCGTTCACAAATTCCACGGTCGTGCGTGGCACATCACTATTCCACATCTTATTCATGCAAATCAATCAATTCGTAAGCATTTTGCGCTTCTTAAATAGTTATGAATATATCGTTTCGTAGAAAATATAATTTACAAACGGAAGGAAATAATATCAGCATGTTTATATGCTAAAAATTGAAAATTTTCCATGTTCCGTACTCAAGGTGAAGTTATAGGCCAAATCGAACAAATACCCGTAGGCTATATTTGCGTTTATTGATCTTGATAGAAAATAAATAGATTTATAATGCGACATTTTACTTTGACAACTATTTGTACAGCAGAAGTAAAATTGTTCTATTCATAATTCATAACATGAGCTTAGTGTCGTTAGCATAAAAATCTGACATTTTGTCTAGATATATTACTGCGGAAGTTAGGAATTTTCGTATTTGGTAATAAAACTGCCATCTAAATTATGTCCAACATAAAAACTAAAACGGAAGGAAGTAAATCAAAACAACGGTCCTAGACACGTCTGATGACTAATCGATAAAGGTCGCTGACAATGTCACATATGTTTAAAAAACTTTCCTTGTTTAAAACCCAACTAGTATTTAGTAAATAATATGTGATCTTGAACTCGACGGAGAAATAAACAGTAAGGAAAACCTAAGGTATTGGTTTTTCACACACATTAAAACAATGGTTCTCGCTTAGTTCCGAATGTTGACTGCAAAATAAATATTTATGTTTTATTTTTTATGTTTTTGAAAAATGTTTTGAGGTTAGAGTGCTCGTCTACGATTTTTTAATTACAAAAATAGGTGATAATATAAAAGAACCACATTTTAATTTGTATTACTAGTATATTACCTATCTCTATACTAATATAATAAAGCGTAAACACACACTACTTTATGGCGTAGGATGTCAGCAATCACATCATATTTTTGAATAATTCTTTCTTCAATAAAAAGCTCTACACTTACTACACGCTTTAGGCTATATATTTTCACGCTATTAAACTTAGCGGGTAAATAAATTGGAAAAACCCTCATGCGGGAAAAGGATCACAAACTGTAAGCTGCCAACATTAAGGAAGCAAGGTTATAGAAACGGTAATTTTGACATTTGCAATTGAGAATTTGACAAAAAAATGTAAACAATGAAATAAAGTTATTATAATTTCATGCGGATGGAGCCGACGGGAACAATTATTTTTCAATAAAATGCAAACTTTTTAAATTAGGCCTGTGTTTTTATCTTATTTTTTCGCTAATACAAGTGGAGCTAAAACTGTCAAATATTTATGTAGTCATCTACGAACAAATAGTGTAGTTTTGTAGATATGTTTGTCTATCATTTATCACAGAGATTCGCGAGAATCTATCATCCTTGGAACTTTGTGAATCACAACTAAGTGTGGAAAATCTTATAAAGATAAATTTTTCGACGCTACAAAAAAGGTTTTATGAAATACACTGACAAAGACATTTTTATTCGTTTTTCGTTATCAGTATAGCAATACCTCTTCGCGAAATCTGGTTATTTATATCACATACAACAACGGCGAATGGCAGAGGTCAGCATTATGTTAAAGGTATTGGGGAAGGCCTATGTCCAACAGTGGTCAGATAATGGCTACTGCTGATGACAAACCAATTTTGCTAACTGTATAAATTGTAGTGTCCAGAACGAATTTAGCTGTTTTATTCACAAGTAGATGCAAATCGATACGGACCTTGCTTTACCTGCAATGACATTGACTGTGATCGAGGCGCTCGAGGCTTACATAATTCTTAAACTTAATGTTTAGGCTGCATTGATTGTGATTCAAATGTATAATAACCTAATCTAAAACTCACTCGGGTGAAGTGACCTGAATTTTACTTTAACTTCCGACAAGTCTTAACTTTACTTGATCCTGCCAAAAGGGTTTCAGAAATAAACCTAGATGTTTTAGCATTCCTTACTTATAAAACATGACACAAAATTAAATCTAGAAGTCAATGAACTATCAAGGACATGAGAAAAGGTATCGATTTAATTCGTCATACTACCGTAACAAATTATAATAAGAATTGATAGACAAAAAGCTAATTAATTGCATTTTAAAAGCTAATTTTAGTTCTTTATATACATTTAGGTAAAAAACTATATATTACTTAATCTTAAACCTTTTGGTGTGAAGATTAATCTATTTGAAAACTATCGCACGTATAATGTCGACATTTGATTACACAATATCCGATAATACACGTTTATTTATGTTAAAATATATCTATAGCTTGATAATTAGGACCTTTTATACACAAGGCGATGTAATTTTTTTGAAATCTGACGATTTTAATCTCATTGAAATGTCATATATTTATATAGACAGAGTAGACGACTAGCGTCAACGATTCATCGCTGTGTATAGTGCGCGCTATGCGATACTCACAACGCCAGTTGTAGAATGTTAGTCCCAAAGATTCATGTTACTTTGTGTAAGAAAGGCTTTAGTAAATGAAGATTAAAAATCTAAATTAAATAATAATTGACAATGTTAATTTGATTATGTTATAAATTAAATATATACATCTTAAGTAATTAACGAGATGAGAATGAAATTCTATCGTTAACGATTTACAATTTTAATAAATTTCACCCACGACTCCATTCGCGGATAATTAAAAAAAAAAAACAAAGTAAATAGTCTATGTATTCTTCCAGGCTATGCTCTATATCTATACCAAATTTCATCGAAATCCGATCAGCCGTTTAGGCTACAAACTCTAACAAACATCCATCAATCTAAACTTTCCCAATTACAATATTAGTAAGAAATAATACTGAAAAGGTTTGAACTAATCGTATATTATTATTTTATTGTCAGGTACATTCTTTGCAAATATAGAAAAAAACATGAATAGTTAACAGTTATACTTCTTGCCAATTTTAAAAATCACCAGTGTTTTATCGTATTGGTAAGATATATGAATATGGATGTGTTAAGTGACTGGAATCTTCCATAGAACGAACTTGAAGTATTAAGTTATGTTTAGTTTAATTTGCACAATAAACTTTTAACAACATACAGGATTCTAGTAAGCGTTAATGAGTTTCTACGGTTGATAGAATATGTACGAAAATCGTATTTTTTAGCGGAGATGCATAGATAATATATTAACGATTGTTATTTTATCGTTTTTCTTACTTCAATGCCAGACCGATAAAGTTATTCATTTACTAACTAAAATAATATTTTTCATATTAAATTATTGTTACCTATACATTACCAATGTGATGAAAATGTTTGAATGTAATATATTTTAAAAGATAAATATCCTACACGACCCTAAATAATGGTAACCAATTTGTTAGTCAAGAGGAATAAACGAAGAACATAATAAAGGATGGTCTTAATAAATGCGTTTCAAATAATATGTACAAAATGCCCGCCATACTGTGACGTCATAATTGTAAATCGTAAAAAAAATTTTTATTAAATAAATGACATAAAATCTTGATACAGACATTTTAAATGTTATTATTATTTTTAATCTGTGCCATTGAGTTGAAAATTATTTTACAAAAAATTTTACGCTATCAAAATACGTGATTTCTGGACACCATTTTAGGCATTATTAATAATAATTGATTAATTGGTATTTTCAATTAATTCGTATTATTAATAATAATAACGTTTCTTTTTGTGTAAACACTTTTTGCGTTTGTAAAATCATTCATTCATACGACTTCTAAGACTTCTACAGTTGTTTATTCGAAAATCAATTTAACTATTAATGGAATTATGTTGAAATTCGTCGGTATAAAGATGAAACTTAAATTGTTTGCCATACATAACGGTCTCTCTAAAATAATATTTATTTAATTTCTTGCATATTAAACTGTGTACAATCAGTTAATCAATATTATGATATTATACTGTTACTTTCATACGAGTTTGACGCGGTTCAAGGTATGTAAAAGACCGGGATTACAAGCTCGCACACTTGCATGCCAGCCACTGGCATTATGAACGCTAGTACGATATTTGATTCTAACAGCTACGTTCAAGTTGAAAAGGGGAAATAGAATTACTAATAATAGCTGTATTATAATCAAAAAACCACTAATTAATATTATGAAGAAGAAAGATTTGTATTTTTTTATGTATTGTAATAACTCAAAAACTACTGGATCAATTTCAAAAGTTCTTTCACCATTAAAGCTACGTTATCACTTAGTATCATAGGCTATATTTTTTGATTTCACGCGGGCGAAGTCGCGAGCAACAGTAAGTAAATTATAAGTGTAAACGTTTGTTAGTAGCTTAATCTAAAATACGTCTTTATATGCTATGGCTTTATATGCTACAGCTAAATGACAGTAAAATTCAATTGTTTTTTTATCTTTAGCCAATGTATCACCGAGTCGTGACATGGCAAGAAGCCAACTCTCATTTTTTAAGATTATTCCAACTTAAGAATCATCCATCTAACATACCCCATACTTTATACAAAGATATATGGTTATAGCTTTTTTTTATAACATAAGGTGGCAAACGAGCAAGCGGCCACCTGAAACCGCCAAAATGGCGAAGCGACCGCTGCTCATAGACATCCGCAATTGCAGATGCGTTGCCTACCATTATACGACGGGGGAGGAGACGCACATGAAGAGGACATTTCCCCTTCCTATGCATCTCATCCACCGTCAAATTCACTTCCCCAACCTCTCTTTATAATAAAAGGGTGGTAAAGAGAAAGGAACTTAAATTAGCTGTTTGTAGATCCTATCTTTGACACAAAATTGTAGTTACTTTGTGATGTGATATTGTCGATTGTTTCGCAGAAAATTCAACTGTTTAGTTGCACAACTAAAAATCGAGTAATGTACCTCCATATAAGCTAAGGAATCGAAGCGAAACTAAACAGTTGTGCGATATTTTAGTCAATGGTCTGCTGCACGCACTTATTATGGTACAGTCGTGTAGACTTTAAAACTTCTGTCATTTTCTATTTGACTGTACAGTCGTTTAATTACCATTAAAGAAATATTAAGATTTTTGTTACTCTGACATCTTATAGTTTTCAAATTACAAAAATAATGAACGCAGTATTTATTTATAGGTGTCACAACTACCAAAATTTCTTAATTACTAAAACTACTAACGACTAAAACTCAGCTAAGAGATCTCTGCAGTGCTTGCAGACATTTCGGGATAAAATGCCTCTAGGAGGGCGGCAGTGTTACGTAGAATATACTTTGATAATACGAGTAAGCTTTTTAATTTGTGACAGATTTTATGGTTTTTGATACTCTTTGATTGTTACATAGAATAGGTTGCTATGGTTATGTTGGTTTGTGAAGTCAGAACTTGCTAGTTAAGAAGCTATCAAATCGTTTCAATTCGCAACGTAGCACACCCTGGACTCTGGATGGACCCCCGAAGGGTCAGAAACTAATCGGTACCGTCACTGGAAGGTCGTACGTAATTAAAGCCGCCTCTAATTCGTTTGTGATAATGTTTGGCGAAAGTTTAAACAGTAATTACTTAATTATTATTTATTAATTACGACACAATTTAGTTTGTGTAAACAAGTACGATAAATACCCATTTCTTTTGTAAAAATAAATTTGTAAAACATGAGTACCTTATTATTCGATATTGTTAAGGTTTATTACTAGTCGCTTATGTTAAACATAGATAGTAAAATAAATTAATGTTTAAGTACACAAAATTACGCTTAACCTGTATTTATATTATTATTATGATTAATGAAAATCAATACTTGGTGATAATTAAATAAAATAATTTAAAATATTCCAATGCAAAAAAATTTGAAAAGTATATGAATTATCAAATACCTCAAAAGTTTAAAATATTTCTGATAACGTTAATTTTAAAGTAAATTTATTTTAGGAATTACTAATTAATCATTTTTAAACAAGTATTAAAATAAATTAAATTAATTAATAAATAAATAAAAATTAAATCACTGAATTTAATATTTCGTCAACAACCGTTAATTAATTTAAAAATTATATTAAATTTAGTAACAGTTTTTATTTACATTTTTAATTTATTATTTGTTTAAAATTAAACATACCTTAGGACGCACCGTTTTTCCGAAATCACAACACTACAGCGCACAGTATCGTAACACTTCGTTAGTACCACGTCCGTGAGATGCGCATTCGTTGGGCCTGCGTAGCGTTAACTGAGCCACGGTGGTGCGGGTTCTATATCCTATATAAGGCGCAGTCGCCTGCGTCGTTAAACAGTATTTTTTTCTACAACTTCATTGACGCACTTCAAAAACTCGAAGTAATAAGTCAAAAAAGGTGTCTGCATAATTGTGGTATGGATTGTTTCTAATAGAATAGACAGAGACAAAAATATTTTACAAAGGAATTCATGGTTACCTTTTTTTACTTATAGTTTTCGCTGGTAAATCTATCCGCTTTGAATTAAAAAAAAACATGTGTTCTTCCAAACTATGCTCTACATTTATTCCAAATGTCATCGAATTTAGGAGATACTTTCTGACAAAAATACATCTATCTAAACTTTTGCATTTGTAAGTAAGATAGAATGACTAATATTATAAATGCGTAAGTTTAGATGGATGGATGGATGTTTGTTAGAGTTTATGGCCTAAACAGCTGAACGGATTTCGGTGAAATTTGGTACAGGATGTATGATGTAGAGGATAGTCTGGAAGAACACATAGACTACTCACTTTTTTCTTAATTCCACGCGGACGGAGTCTCGAGCAATAGCTAGTAATTTATAAATCACACTGCAACCTGCTGCATTTCAAATCGACAGAAAATATATTTTTTTAAATTAATAGTTTAATGGAACTATTAATTTATTTTTTAATTATAAAACTAAATATGTATACCAAATAAATCAATATGATAATAAGAAGCGTGATTTATTTTCATTATTAGATTTGAACAAGAATCGAAAAGAGAAAATTAATAAATTCAATAAACTCAAAGATCGAGGAAATTCTACATAAAATTATTTGCTGACGTCATAACCTTTGTAATCCCTAAGCTAAATATTTGAGGTTATTAAAATGTCACCTTCCATAAGGTAATAAGACAATATGGCTGTCCTAGCGATGGCAAAACAATTGATACGACAAGTGTTAATAATATGTAACTCGTGTAAACGATTACCTCCTATTATATCTTACAACTAGCTGTTACCCTGCGACTCCATCCGCATGAAATTAAGAAAATGTTATTTTATTGTTTACATTTGTCAAATTTTCAATAACAAAAGTCAAAATGACATGACATGACATGGCAAACCTTAGCAATCTGTCTTTCTTGATGTTGACAGCAACTTATGGTCCCTTTCCCACATTAGGTTTTTTATCCAAAATATTTACACCCTAAGTTTAATGGCGTGAAAATATATAGCCTAAAGCATGACGTAAGTGTAGGGCTTTTTATAAAAAAAAGGATTTTTCAAAAATATGCTGTGATTGCTGACATCTTAGGCAACAAAGAAGTGTGTTTACGCTTTATTATAATAGTATAGAAGTATAGACTAGTATAGATATAGATAGATAGACTAGAAATAAATACAAGCAATATAAAAATCAAGTTACTTAGTAAATAAAATTGACAATGAAATTGACAGGGACAACTTACAAAATTAAATTGAGTTTAAATGTACGGACCGACAGTTACTTGACTCGGCTTAAGTCAAATTTAATTAAAGCTTACTTGCTTAGGTAGAATACTTAATATTAAAAAGAGAAGGATACTTATCACTGATCTGTGTAAATGGTTAGGTGACTGGAAATGACAGCTGCTGCTTCTTAAACGCACCTTTTGATGTTAACATTATCATTATTATTGATTCTAAAACTCTTCACTCCTCATCAGTGTTAAAATGGCGAGAATCAATTAAATACTGCGGTTTAAGTCCTGTCCATTTATAGTGATCCTTATAGTATTGTGGTTGTGGTATTTTTCTATTATTTATGTCTATATTTTTTATATTTTGTAACAATATTAACCGCCATTATTACAATTTCATGAGAATTTAACAACAAAATAACTTGCAGACCCCAATCAATGATATGTCGAAAACACGTGCCCTTTGTATAAAACAATGGATATCTTAAATTCCCAGTAGGAAGCCAAATTAAAAAAAAAAATTAGATACAAAGCACAGTTGGTGGTAACTTTAAAGTCTTAAGAAGTCAATAAAGTTATAAATCAACAAGAAACATTAACTTAATTCATTCAAAGCTTTGAAGCAAAACCGAATTTATATAATAATTATTCAGGTGTATAAATAAACTTTTGAAGCATAAAGACACGAAAGAATATTAAAGTATTTTTTTCTATTTGTTAAATCGTGAGACATCATTATTAAAAACCGGCTGACGTATTGTTACAGCACAGATAACTTCGGACCCTAGGAGTCCATCTTTAAAATTACTGACCATGTTATGACCATGTTACTAGCAAATTATAGTAAAAACCTACGCCAAAAAGTTGAATTACTACAAAGAACGGTAAAGATTGCCGTGATGTTTTGATGGACTTTACTTTTATAAGTATTAGGGCCTGTCCCACCACTGGCTGATAGAGGCTCAGATAGCTTAAAAATGACCTCATTGTCAGATAAGGAAACAAAATCCGATAACCATTACATATTTAACACGTCGGATTGCTATTAAACAATTTACATTTTAGTGGTAAAGGTCCCTTATATTAATAAAAATATGAAGGAATGTATAAAAGTTGCATTCAATGATAACGTGACAACAAGTACTTATAGAAAATTATATATTTTTTTGTCCTCATTGGCATTGTTTAACCGCATGCAACTAGTAAACTTAAGTTTAAAAAAGTCTAAAAACAATAATTCTTGAAATTACAATAAACAAGGAAGAGAATAAATAAATAAATTTATTATTACAATCCTATTAAATTATGTAGTTTAGATAAAAAGTGCAACTAGATAACATGTACAGATGTCATAAGTTGACAAACGAGCGAAAGGCCACCGCTGGCCATAGATATCCGCAAAAAATATACGATTGCTTACCTGTTGTCAACAAAGAGTAGACTTGCAGAGAAAGGATAATTCCTCTTCTTATGCGTCCCACAATCCAATTCTTCCCATCCCTCCCTTGTAAGAAACAAATTGGAAAAACGCGATATTATGTTGATAACAAAAAAATCCTGCTTTGAATCGTTTGACAACGTTAGTTCGCGTGATATCATTTGTCAGTTGTAAATAACAAATATGTCTAGATTTCAGTTCTCACGTTCACGATTCAGATGTTTACCTAAATACGTGTCTGAATCCGCATTGTGTATGAATATCAAATTACATGATTTTCATGCTTTAATCTAGTGCTTGCTATAGATTTATAAAACTCACAGACTCGACACTTACGTAAACTTTGAAACGCGTAGACTTTATGACAATTTAAATTATCTGTGGTAAAAAGAACGACCTCGCAGGTTGTGAACTACAAAACCACAAAAACGTTAATTCAATTATAGACTTAGATAAATTATAGACAGAACCATTAAATTATTCAAACAAACTTACCAAATAAAGTACTGAATCTAACAAATAATTTTTGCCAGAAGTAAAGGTTCAATAAAGTGTAAAAAACGCGTCAAAATTATAATAACTAACACCAAAAAACAAAACACTTGTAACCGCTTACCATATTTTTTTTTTTTTTTTTTT
>NW_013525292.1:436940-460755 GCF_000836215.1 Papilio polytes
AATGCTTGGCGCGGAAGCCAAACTGTTCGGGGATGGGCATGCCTTTTGTATCCATAAAGGAACGAAGGCGGGCTAAAATTAACCGTTCATAGATCTTCCCAAACGTTTTGAGAAGACTTATGGGGCGATATGACGTGGGATTTGTAGGCGGTTTCGTGGGTTTGAGGAACCCTATAACTTCGGCGTCCTTCCACTCGTTAGGAAAGACGCCTTTGGTCATTGCCGTGTTATAAATAGTTACGAGAAGTTGTATAATAGCAGCCGGAAATAGTTTGGCCACCCTATTGGTGATACCATCAGAACCGGGTGCTTTGCGGGGGCGTAAGTTTTTAATTAATTCCTTAACTTCATCGCTAGTTACCGGAGCAATGGAATCGAGAAGGGCGCTTACCATAACCAGGTCGAAACATTTTATAGACTGGTACGTTGACCATTCAAAAGGCAATGACTGAACAGCA
Source organism: Papilio polytes (assembly GCF_000836215.1). Classification (NCBI taxonomy): domain Eukaryota; kingdom Metazoa; phylum Arthropoda; class Insecta; order Lepidoptera; family Papilionidae; genus Papilio; species Papilio polytes. Next base: position 437,399 of record NW_013525292.1, read on the forward strand.
AGTTCATTTGAAGTGTTATTCCCAACTTTAAGTTACACACCGGATGTACCGGAGGTTTTGTCTTAATGGGTAAACAAATAATTAAGTAAAACAAACATTTATTGTTTGTAATCCGTTTATTTGTTTGGTTGTACAGGTGATTGGTTGAAAGGTTCTGCTTTTTCGTCTTTATTCTGTATATCTTATACATATATCGTTAGAGAACAGAAGGTCTATCACGAAAGTTTTCGCGAAAGTTGTAACGTCATCAATAAATTATTAGATTTGTCTATAAAGTACAACGTTCCGAATACTTTCAAATTTTCGTGCTAGGCCCTTTATCGAACAACTAGCTGTTCCAGTGCGGCTTCATCCGCATGAAATGTCAAAATTCAAATGCACAAATGACAATTGCTTCCTTGATGTTGGCAGCAACTTATGGTCTCTTTCCTACATAAGGATTTTTATCTAAAATATTTACCCCCAAAGTTAAATGGCGTGAAAATATATAGCCTAAAGCGTGCCGTAAGTGTAGGGCTTATTATTAAAAAAAGAACTATTCAAAAATATGCTGTAACTGCTGACATCTTAGGCAACAAAGAAGTGTGTGTTTACCCTTTATTATAATAGTATAGATAAAGAAAGTACGTTTAACTATGACTAATCCATGCAGTAATTTTATATTTTAATTAAATATTATACATATTTATTTAACAAATTCAATATTTAGCAATAAAGTTTACTGCACCCACGGCAAAACTTAACCTAAACGTTTTGTACTTAACTTACGTAATAAATGAATGGATGCTGAAGAAAACTTAAGTAAAAACCTTTATATAAACATTTAATATGCAAAGAAATCTGAACTCTATCACCTTTGTTATATAAATAATATAAAACATAATTATGTAATAAGTGCTATTATAAATAAAGTTATAGTTGCATAAGTTGAGCTACAATACTTAGTTTAATGGTTTGTTAATTGTAAAACGCAAATTAACTAAGTCATACTAAGTTCCACTACTTAAGCACGCGTAGACGTACTATCTGTCGTATTTTATCTGTTCTTTTAACGATAAGGAAAGGGATATTATTTTATATGGATTTGTAGCCTAAAAGGCTAAAAGGATCTTCATGAAATTTGATTTAGAGCATAGTCTGGAAGAACGCATAGGCTACTTTTTATCCCGGGAATAGCTACGGTTCCCATTGTATTCATCAATTTAGTTTTTTAATGTTTACTAGATCATTATGCAACGGTTCAACATATTTTATTGAAATTTGACACAGATATTAAACAAAGTCTGGAGTACACATGGGATAAGATTCCCCGAAAAATGTCCGGTTCCCGAGGGATACGTAGCTTTATTAGGATAGTATTCATGTAGTTCGTATGTTTTCTAATACCACGCGGGCGAAGTCGCGGGCAACAGCTAGTAAATAAATAAAATATTGAAATATGGTCAGCCTCCTAGAGGTATTTTTAAAGACAAAATTGTATATGTTACCAACATTATAAAAATCTCCTGAGGACGCTTCAATTGACTTTATTCATTGCACAAAAATACATATATGAAAACTAGCAATTATAAACGTAAGAATTTTGATACAATTGTCGTCATACGTATTCATCTAGTTGACAATAATTGTATAAAATTACGTAATTTTTATGAACACTAGATGGCGCTGATATTTTTAATCGTCCTGGTATTCTTAATTATTTTAATTCTACATGATTTTGCCTAGTTGTTCCGTTAAATTATATATCATGTTGTTCTCTAGAATTGATTAACATACGTTCACGTAAGAGGACAACTAATTTACGTGTTTACGTTCAAATACGTCATATGGACACAAAAGGTCAATTATAGGTGTGGGTATATATTTGTTTAGTATATTCTGGTTCTATTTAATAAATAAAACCTTTTCTGTACATTTATATACGTTTCTATACAAACAAATACCAAAAAACATTTAGGGCCTGTCCCACCACTGGCTGATACAGTCTTAAAAATGACGTCTCTGTCAGATTAGGGAACAAATTCCGATATCTCCATCGTATATTTTACACGTAGGATTGTTTTCAGACAAATAAACTTTGGTGGGACAGGCCCTAGGAGACTTAAATGCACTAAGTTATTGACCTTCTAGAATTTACGATTGTTGACTTAATTAACATTCTAAACAGTTAAGTAGTAACTTAGTTACGTAAAAAGTGAGGAAAATAAATTATTTAAAAGTAATAAAACAAATGTACTGCTCTGAGTCAATTTTTACAACAGGTACATACATTTTACAAATATCCATATACTACAAAATACAAAGCATAAATATTGCTCACTTTAGTAATAGATTGTTTTTAAATTTGATAATTAAATTCCATATCAATAACTATAAAAACCGACGGGAACCTGTATTTGATACTAGTTGTATACGACGTGAAGAATTACAGGGTGAATAAGGGGGAGGATGCGGGGTAGGGGCGGTTGATTGACTGCCTCTAGAGACGCGTTAAGATATACAGGTGGTCGAATGTTACATTTTTTGTTTTATAAACGTAATATAACTACGCAGATATCCTTTACTGGTTAAATTACTATTTTAAATTACTATGAAAGCTATTTGTTTAATTAAAACTTTAGTAATGACGCGCTCTTACAGAAACAAACCTTAGGTAAGCTAGACTTTTTATAATACAAAGTAAAGCCAGCGAATACTATCTTAATGCACGGTCACGGCCAATACAATTGGTCAGTAGCGCGAAGTAACTGGACTGGCAAGTGTGATGACTGATACCAGTGATACCATTCGAACTATGACTGGCTAGCTTTATTCAAACAGTCAATGCAGCAAGATAAAAATTACAAAAGAAAAGATGTCGGCAATTTAAGTCTACTAAAATTTCTTTTTAAAAAGCAGAAAAGGGACGGCAAAAAAAAATATACTATAACTGGCTATCGCAACTGTCCAACTGTAATGTCCAAGTGAGATTCATATTAAGCGACCACCGCGCCTTCGATAGATATCTGCATAACTTAAAATGTCAGATCCAAAGTGTACCTTAAATTTCCCTGCATTACGTCGCCTCCCCGGCCATATCCCCTTCCCATCCTTGAAGACTACAATTAAACTCCTTTTATATGGTCCTAGTTGCTCATATCACTTGTAAGGAAGTTGTATGTATGTACAATCGGGGAAACTGGCGGTGTTCTACCTTAAAAGCTACAATCGTTGAGACGCAGAACAACAATCAATACAACTCAGCTTATAAATGTATCTGTACGAACAAAAGTCAGTTAGTTTACGGGCATTTTTTTTTTCATTATCACTTCGTTTCCACTCACTGCTATCTAATAAGTTAATTGTAGGAAGAGACGGTGTTAGTCTCGTTACAATGTAGAAGGGTTTTTTCCTAAAGTGGAACACCGCGGATTACCGCAGCTGTACGTAGAAGGCAAAAGCGAGTACAGATTCCACTTAAACTTATAATTCTACAAATGTTTCAAACATAATAAATAAATTTTACAACATAATATCCTCGGAATTGTTTATAACCATCTTCGCAACATTGTTGACGAGGTTCTACGAATTTCTTGGAAAATAAATCCAGTTAATTAGATACTGACATTAGTCAGATTAAATATTAACTAGTTATGTCTAAACGTTAAAACTAACAAACAACTATATTATCGTATATAGGTAATTTCCGGCTACGTCACTAAATATAATCGACAATCTTACTTCCTCTATACTAATATTTTAAAGAGGTAACAACTCAAAAATTCTTTTACTAATAAAAAGCTACGTTATCGCTGAATAACATGGACTATATTTTTTAATTTCACGTGGACGAAATCGCGAGCAACAGCTAGTTCTTTTATAAATACGAAAGTTTAGATGGATTGAAGTTTATTAAAGTTTGTAGCTTAACTGCTGAACGGATCTCAATAAAATTTGGCATAGATGTAGAGGACAATCTGAAAGATTACTTAGGCTACTTACTTCTGTTTGTTTTTTTTATTTTCGCACGTACTTAATCACGAGCAAAAGCTGTTTTGTTTAATATGTATGTTAAAACGGTCCGGAAAGGTTTTACCGATCTTGATGAAATTTGATATAGGTATAACGCAGTCCTGGAAACGGGGGGATGCGTAATGCATTTTCCCAGCGAGAAAAAAAAAGGTATAACGCAGTCTTTAAGAACATAAGAAGTTTGTTTTTTTTATTCAGCGCGGATTATGTTGTGGGCAAAAGCACTCATCATTTCTACCTTATTAAAATTGAATACTTTAAAGTCATGTTATTCCTACCACCTGACAGGTGTCCTCTACCAAAAATTTAATGGACTAAAAATTAATTATTACTAGTCTTAACTTTGTTTTGCAACCACAATGACGGCAAAAATTATTAAAAATTGTTCAAACAGATACAATGTACGATGTGACCTTACGCGTCTGCGGCGCTCGGGTCGCGAACTCGGCAGCTATGTCTACCACGTCATGTCTCATTGTCATTACCTTAAACCGCTTTACCACTAAGAGAATAACGGCCGGACACAAAAACAACATAATATAAGAGTGGGCACACCTTTAATTATATTATCGCACAAGTGTGTAGTCTCGCTTTGATTCCTATAGCTTATAGAGGTGCGCACACATCTGGATTTTTAGTTGTACAACTAAACAGTTGAATTGGCTGCGAAACAATCGACAATCGCAGTTGCGCCATAGTTTAGTCAAAGATGTGCGCCTGCTCTAAATATGTACAATAATAAGGCCACGCGTAAACTTATAATTCCATTAAAATTTCGATGAATAAAATTACAATGGTTCTTACGAAGTGAAGAGTTTAACATACATATCAGTATCCTTAACCACTATAGCAGCACGCAACTTTTGAGGGTCTATCACGAATATTAGTGTGACATCGACATAATATGAAGATTTTTACTAACAAATTTTATTCCCCGCTGCACAATTTGTCGATATACGACGCGTTCTCATGAATATTCATGATAAGCCCTCTGTTTATGGAATATTCATACACGCAACAGTCGGCCTAGAGGAAAATAGGTTTAAGCGTATAAACAATGAGCTTTTCATTTTGGAAAACTACTTGATTTTTTTTATTTACTAATATTCTTTTGACTTATCGTTTTTACCACAACGTACCAAAATATTTAACTAAAATATGATTCCTGTTTTTTTTTCTTATTTTATTCCGTAATTCACACCTATATCCATTTTTTACTAAGATCAGACGAATCACTTGTTTACCGACATTTACCGCCATCTATCATAAAAATACGTAAGCGTCTATTGTTAAAAGATTTATTAAGATTTGAAGTTTTTTTTTCAAATCGAATGTTATCGAATTTTCGTACTTTTGTATTCACAAAGATTAACATATAAGTGATAATTATACGCAAAACACTCTGTTTACAATAGATTGGATCCATATGAAGATAAAAATAATAATATTTAGCATGCGTTCTTAAACCACTAGACCAGGGGTTGTCAACCAATGGCACGTGATATTTCGGGCATGTCTGGTCACAAAATTCATGCGCTACGAAAAAAGTAAGTACTATACGAGGAATTAACACGAAATGTACCAAATAATCAACAGAATTATTTAATGACACTTCTAAGAACGCATTAAACATGTCATTAGAATCGCATGTCCATAACTAACGGTTTGTCATCTCTGCATTAGACAGATGTTGGTAAACCTTTAATAATAATTGAATTTAGAGAAGGCAATAGAAGCTTGGCGCCCTTAAAGTAAAAAAAAAAGTTTATACACTTAATAAGTGTATATAAACTTTTTTACTTATTATTACTTAGTTAGTTTAGTACATAGTTAGTTTTTTTACTTTAAATTGGCAAACTTACAAACATCTGAGATTTGCGACATCTTCAAAATTTGCTGGTTGGTTGTAAACGGAAAAGTTTGAATGGTTACTACGTATATATCTCGGCTTAATGAATCTCGTAAAAATTTGTAGAACTTAAATGCAAGAACACATTGTCTACACAAGTTTAATTTTAAATCAGATTATTTTGAAACTGACCTTAGAATTCTTAATACTTCAATGCAATCCAATGCGATTTGCATTGATTACGTCAGCCAATTCAGACCCTAGTACTAGCAAGGGTCGAGACAAGCCCATGAATACATCAACGCTATTAAAATGCAATTACAAAGAAACTATTATACTAACGTAGTTACGATCTCGGCGACATCTTCCGGATAACGTGCAACAAATGTACGCAGGAATATATTAAATGTTTATTTGCATATTTATGTAGTTACTAGCTGTTCCCGTGCGGCGTCATCCACATGAAATTATAAAAAAAATACCTTATTGTTAACATGTGTCAAAATACCAATTGCAAATGTCAAAATGACATGACGATGACAAACCATGGTAATGTTACTTCCTTAATGTTGTCAGCTTGTAGCCTATGGTCCCTTTCCCACATTTTTATCTAATTTATTTACCCTCTAAGTTTAAAAGCGTGAACATATATAGACCAAAGCGTGAAGTAAGTGTAGGGTTTTTTATTAAAGAAAGAATTATTCAAAAACACGCTGTGATTGCTGACATCTTACGCCACAAAGTTGTGTGTGTTTACGCTTTATTATATTCGTATAGATTTAATGATAAATCTTGAAGTCTACATATCAATTAATTTGATTTTATGTGTTAGGTTTTCTTTAACAGAATCAATTGGTATCAAAGTTTCCAACATTACAAGAATTTGTGGTTCATTAAAGTTGTAAAGTAGAATTGGAGGGTAAGATCGCGCGCAAACTTACTAAACTAGCGCGTACCTTCAACCACATCTTCACCTTGGTCTAGGTGGGATATTGTTCAAGCGCTGGTTTTCCAATTTTAAAAAAAAAGTTTGACTAAACAATCTTACAACTCTTTCGTCGCGTTAGATTCATATGAGTTTATATGGAGGTGCGCACACTACTCGGTTTCTAGGTGTGCATCAAAACAGTTGAATAAGCAGCGAAACAATCGACAATCGCCAATCGTACAACAGTTGTGCGATAGTTTGCTCAAAGTTGTGCCCTCTAAAGGTGTGACCTTAACTTTAGAACATTGTTATAATTATTTGTTAAATCACAAAAGTACTAGGTACTGTTTTCTCTTGTTTTGAAAATAGAATAGTATAGCTCTATGTATTCCGAGAAATAAGTCAATCTGTCCAAACAAACGGGAGGGGGAGAGTAGGGTGAACTTAAAAGGGTTCAAGCATCATTTGTAACCTTGTTTACTTTTCTAGAAGTTACCTTTAATAGAATGTTTATCAAAGACTAAAAAAATGAATAAAAAGGTAACTTGCTATATTCGACTTTGTCCTGAACACCATTAATAATCTTGACATAATGTTTACATAATGTTTACTTGAGTTTATATAAAACAATTTATATATAATGTCTATAATTAAATTATTACATTGTAAAGTTACACGATTTATGTAATCGCATTGAAGTTTACAATACACATCAAACATAAGTTTAGGAAAACAACTGGAAAGAAGTAGTAGGCGTTTTGATAACTGTACGAATTTTAATTTTAAAACACACCAAAGACATTAAATCAATAGGAAAAATAAGCAGCAATGTTGATCAAATACATTTTTGAATTTCTGGCAACACAATGTGTGCTTTCAACAAACACAATTAAACAAACAAAAAAAGTCATCAACAAAGGAAGTGCAGTTACATCAACCCCAATTCAAAATCTATTTGCGTGGATTTGTTTTGCCGACGGTCACGGGGTTTTGAGTTTGAAGTACTTGCGGGATACAAGTACCTACTTATGCTAACCTTACGTATATAGGGTTGTCAAAAAACACTTTATAAATAAAAGATTTTTTTAAATGTAAAAACGTAAAATTTAATTAAATAATATATGATGACGTTTGGACGATTCATAAGTGGATAAATAAATCGATTTAACTAGATCCAGCGATAAAAATCTTTAACACGTGTCATATTATTTATATTTCCTTAAGACCTAATTAAAATAACAGATATATTTTTTAATTACATTAATATTTCGGATACAGGAAGTGCAAAAAACCACTGTAACTTAACTAATCGTCAGTATGTGTTTCCTATCTTGCTGTTGATATTCCTTGTTGTGTGAATATTATTGTCTCTTTCATCTGTTCTGAAAAAATAGAGACAACACTATATTTGAGTACAAATGGAACACTATACAAGAGGTGTAAGTGGAAGACGCAGTCTAAAGTTAGATCCCCTAGGAACTTATAGTTTGCTAGTTTTTGAGTTACCACTATGCAAAAAATTCACGCACACAGTCATATCAGCAAATAAAACATAATTTTCGTGGAATTTCTAAATTATACAAATGGCAATTCATCACGCAGTTGCCATTCATTGCTCATAATATACTTTCAAGATGACGTTGGCGGTTCACAAAATTGCTAACTACTGTTAATAAGAAAATTAGTACCGCGCTATAGAATTGGCGCAACACTAGATTATTGGCATAAACGTCACATCTCTAACTGACAGCTGTCAATGTCTAATGACATCTAATGGAGGATTGATATTCGCGCGCGATCCTGAATCCAGACGAGAAGTGTTGCTCTGATTTTAAAACCATAGTATCAATTAAATAAATTGTTTAAAACTACCATATGATCCTTGTAGGTCTATATAAAAATAGAAACAAGGCTCATTGTGTAAAGCTAACATTTGTCTATTTGTCTGCACTTCGTTACTCAGTCGTGCAAACAGACCGATGTAGTTACACCTTACTGACACGGTCAACCAGCGATTTTAAACAAATATACGTCATTAATAGAAGGTTTTAGGTATTTCCCGGTTAATTTGTAAGCGTAAATCGATATGTTAATTATTTATTTTAAACGAGCTGTTGCCCACGACTTCAACCGCGTAGTATTAGAAAACATACAAACTATATAAATTACAAAAAATTACATATCCCTCGGGAACCGGACTTTTCTCGGGGATGGAGCTTATCCCATGTGTACTCCAGACTTTGTTTTATATCTGTGCCAAATTTCAATAAGATATGTTGAACCGTTGCAGAATGATCGAGTAAACATTAAAAAACTAAATTAATGAATCCCACGGGAACCGTAACTTATCCCGGGATAAAAAGTAGCCTATGTGTTCTTCTAGACTATGCTCTAAACCTGTGCCAAATTTCATAGAGATCCGTTCAGCTGTTTAGGCTACAAACGCTAACAAACATCCATCCATTCATCCATCTAAACTTTCGCATTTATAATATTAGTAAGAAGTAAGATTGTAATCTTAACGTACTGACATTAAGAAGTGTAATTTAACACGGCATTCAAGCATTGGAAATGACAGTAATACATGGTATTAGCATGTCGGCTACAAATAAGTATTATCAACTTGCCCTTATCCCTTACGGAGGATCAGCACAGTATGTGCTGCTCTTCCATACATCTCTAGCCGTCATATCTGAATCCACTCCTTTCATAAGCATATCCTCTTTCACACAATCCATCCATACTTTCTTCGGTCTTCATCTTCCTTTGTAGCCATCATTCTTAACACTTTCTGGTTTATGTCACCATCGTCTTGTCGCATAACATGTCCATACGCTACAAATAATTATCATGCAAGTAAAATGCAAGCGTTATCGTACCATCCCACAATAAGCACTTAGTTAAAAAATAAAATATAATGTTTGCTATTTGCTTGCCAGGTACTGGCTTGTTAACGTGCTCACATGCATATAGCTGGCACGTGATTATATCTGGCATGCAAGTAGCGCATTTAACACACACAAATTAACAAATAAAAAAAGATGAAACAGCAAAAAATAAAACACATCCAAACTATAAAAACAAAAAATATTGTTACATTTTAATAGCTTTAAACAAATTATAGAACAGTCAAACTATTAAACTATGATACGTTCGTTTAAAGTCAAATAATTATGCAAAAAACATGAGTAATTGCGATTCCATGCTGTGAAATAGTCGACAAAAAGTATCTCGGTTTGCAGCGCTATTTAAATATCGTATGATTCGGACAGTAAATGGTACTAGACTGTGTAGAGATTAAAGATTTTTTAATTAAAAAAAATAGGGATTTCAATCAATCACTCGGAAATCGGAAAGTCGAAAAATGTCGCACAAAAATGTACTGAAATTGTCTGATTGAATGGCTTAAAAATTATGAAGATCAAAATATTTTATTAAGAATACACATAAAACATATCGATATATTTATATGTTTATATTGGTCTAAGATATCGTATGTATTTATCTCGACAGATGTGGTTTTGTGGTCATTATTTTGATGGTGTTTTTTAGTTTTTTATTACGCGTGCTGATAAAAAAATTAATGAGACATGCGTCACGACTTAGGTGTGGTCCATGGGAGCTTGTCTGATAAAATAATGCTAATTTGTGACGTCATTATCCTATCACAAGTTTTGATGTGATTTTTAATATACTTTAGCTTATGTAAGAGGTAAAATGGATCAAAATTACATCACTATGAATAAATTAAGTCTTCATACTAATGTTATAAATACGAATGTTTGATCTCCTATTTTCAATACGAGCATGACATGTAATGACATGTAGATTAGTATCCAAAGTGCTTTAGGTACTGAAACCTCAGCGGGATTCTCCGAAACTTTTGACTGCATTCGAACATTGAAGATTCGACCTTAAAGCGCTTGTTCTCCAAAAATTTTAAGAAATCCTTTTATATTCGTTCGGATAAATCACTTCGCAACAGTGTTGGCTACGTATCGCTTGCATCCGTCGCAATATTAACATAATATCGCCAAGGTTTTTGCTGTTTTTTTTTCTGTTGACCTTAAACTTGTTAATGTATTAGAAGGCTGTACTTATTAACTAATACTAATGGTCTCTACATGCGTAAGTGTGACAAAAACAGTGACAAGAAATGACTTCGACTACTGAAACAAAACACAGTGACATCCTTCATTCGCTTATTTAATGAGCAATGAAACAATCTAATAGCGAGTGCCAATAACCTATTTTTAAGATTTTAAACTCCGTTACCTATATATGGCTATGTAATATTATGACACTCTGGAGAAAAAAATCAAATGACACATCAGTGATCATAATCGCTTCATGTTTTATGGCTAGGTACAAAGGAATTTACATACGAAATAAATATTACCTTCTTGTTAAAATAAAAATTATAGATTGCTCATGAAATCTATACTATTATAATAAAGCGTAAACACATACTTCTTTGTTGCCTAAGATGTCAGCAATTAGAGCTTATTTTTCAATAGTTCTTCTTTTATTCAAAAGCCCTACACTTATGTCACGCTTGAGGCTACATACTTTCATGTCATTAAACTTAGGGGTAAATATTTTTGGATAAAAACCCTAATGTGGGAAAGAGACCATAAGTTGCTGCCAATATCAAGAAAGGTTGTCATTGTTTGTCTTCATGTCATGTCAATTTGACACATGTAAAAAAAAAATTCTTAATTTTATGCGAATGAAGTCGCACGGAAACAGCTAGTATTGTATAAATTACGTTTATTTATTGGTATTCATAAAATATGTTTATCCTACGTTAAATATAGTGTATTCCGTTGTATATCTGATTTAACGAATATGGCCACAGATTATAAACGATAGTACACGACCTTGATAACTCGTAAAATATGACTACTAGTTTATTTAAGTAATTTATTTATTTAACCTTTTGGTTTTAATCATTTTATAAATTCATTTCAGAACATTTTTAATTATCTATCAACGTAATATTAACTTTTTTTGATAAATGATTCAATAATTATTTTATTAATATTTTTATCTGTAAGTATTTTTTTCTGGACTATTTTGTTTTAAAGATTATAATTCTTTTAACAAATCTTATTAACAATTGTCTTATATTAAAAATGAATATTAATATTTCGCATAGATATAAAAATGTAAGTTTTTTTATTATTTTTACACCATTGTTTGCTAAATAAGTCATAAAAGTGTCAGAGATAACAAAATGCACAAAAAAATATTTTTTTTTTCTTTTAAAATCCTTGCCAAATATTTCAAGGTATCAAAGCCAGAGCTACGTATGACCTATAATGCTACCTAAATGGGTAACATAATGATATCGTATTTCAAATATTAAACCACGTAGATCTAGAGGTCAGTGAAGCAAATAAATTAAGGAAAAGGTAAGACCAAAACTGAATGTTTCTAAAATAATAAAAACATATAAGAAAATTGTATTTGATCGTCATCATCTCCCCTGCCTTATCCCCCTACCTCCCGTAGGGTCGGCGCACCGGGTTTTCGTCCTCCAAAGCACTCTATCATCCGTCATCTCAGTCATCACTCCCTTCTTGATCACGTCACCTTTCACGCATTTTGATGTATTCACTATTTGTTTGTAAAATAAAATCAATCTAGAAACAGAAAACGGACAGAAACCGCGAAATTCTAATCATACTATCATCTTACTTCTTACTAATATTATAAATGCGAAAGTTTAGATGGATGGATGGATGGATGTTTGTTAGCGTTTGTAGCCTAAACGGCTGAACGGATCTCTATTAAATTTGGCACAGGTTTAGAGCATAGTCGGGAAGAACACATAGGCTACTTTTTATCCCTGGAATAGTTACGGTTCCCGTGGGATTCATTAATTTAGTTTTTTAATGTTTTTTTTTTATTATCTTTATTTTGTAGTTTTTTAATGTTTACTCGATCATTCTGCAACGGTTCAACATATCTTATTGCAATTTGGCACAGATATAAAACAAAATCTGGAGTACACATGGGATAAGCTTCATCCCCGAGAAATCCCCGGTTCCCGAGGGATACGTAGCTTTTTGTAATTTATATAGTTTGTATGTTTTCTAATACCACGCAGACGAAGTCGCGGGCAACAGCTCGTATTAAATAAAATAAATGCGAAAGTTTAGATGTATAGATAGATCGATGGATGTTTGTTAGAGTTTGTAGCCTAAACGGCTAAACGGATCTCGATGAAATTTGGTATAGATGTAGAAGATAGTCTGGAAGAACACATAGGGTATTCACTTTTGTTTTTTTTGAAAGCTTGTGAAAGTATAACTTGATTGAAAGATAATGACATCTCGTAGTTAGCTGCGAGCATGTACGTGCAGTGCCACAGCAAGGTAAGTGCGCGGATATGCCACGCATTCTTTTGCATATGAAATTGCAAGGAAGTAGGGTCGGTGCATCAGGTTTACGTCCTCCAAATAACTCTATCATCCGTCATCTCAGTCATCACTACCTTCTTGATCATGTCAACTTTCACGTAATCCATCCATCTCTTTCTAAGTCTACCTCTACCGATTTACCTCCACATTCATAACTAACAACCTTCTTGTTACATTGCCCATACCACGCTAACCTTTTACTCCTTATTTTCATAACCACTGGGGCTACTCTCTTCAACCAATAAATTTGGAGATTATAAAATGTAACATAACTGGTATAAATTCAATATCGCAGATTATATAGAATTGTTGAGTTTATCAAAACAAGAAATCTGTTTCCTTTTCGTTTTTTTATGCAAAAAATAATGCGTATTCTATTGTAAAACAAATAACTTGAACTTTAACATATACATATCATAGTTAAAACAAGAAACATAACTAGTATACAATTGTTTAACGGTAAAACTGTTTACCAGGATTTATAAGGATTAAAAAAAAAAAATTTCCGTCATTGTTTTTCTCAATAATTCTGACGGTGATGATTTTAACATAAGGTCACAACATGGCGACATTTGCGACGAGTGTCAACGTGTAATTATCATAGAACTACGTTAACAAATAATAAAAAAGCAAAAAAAAAACGTTTATTGTATGCAAAAATATTTTATATGACACTAGCTTTCGCACGCGAATCCATCTGCATGGAATTAATAATAAGCAACCTATATGTTTTTCCAGACAATCCTCTACATTTATGACAAATTTCATCGACATCCGTTTAGCAGTTTAGTTTACAAACTCTAACAAACATCTTAACTTTCGCATTTATAAAATTAGTAATATTAAATGACATATCAAGTTGTCATTCAAACTTCAAGTTATTCAAGAAGATAATGCATCTTGCATCTTTGCAGCAATTCGACTTTTATTAATATGTAGCAAGAAATAAACGAAGACGTCCACATGAACAGTTACGCCGCGGTACTTTTTGCCTCATTTTCGACGTTTTGTTGCTGCCAGTTGTAATGGTGAGGATTCGAATTAGCAATAAATAGAAATATTATAATAGTATCATCAGGTATGGTTTAAGTCGAAACTTAGCAAAATCTGTCATTTCCAAACACCTGTCCATATTTAGAGATCAGTGAATATTTCAATAATGTTTGACGTACTGTGATTCTCTATTTCCTTTACACCTATTTTTTTTTTATTGAGAAGCGAAAATATTTATCCTTTAGTGATTGAACTGCAAAGTTGCTAATTCGCGAATTATTGACAAATCAGAAGGAAGGGACTCAACGACTGGTAGTAATATCTTATCTAGGACTTCTAAAAGACAAGTCAAATTGTTTGCTCAAGGTGTCTGATAGTCCTTTAACTTACTTATAGATTTTACAAGGTAATAATAAATTACAACTAGGAGTTTGAGAATTTGAAAATTGCTATTTATTTTAACCAGGCGCTTATATTTAACTCAATTTAGCAAAGTTCTGTCAAATTTTGAATTAAATGAAAGACCTATACCACTGTTATTACAATTGGTAGATGGATTTTAAACTCATATCCCATAGTAGCCTATTGGTTCATTCCGTCTTAAATTAGTATAGGAATAATATGGTATAATCCATTGATAGTCATTAAATAAAGAATTTATAGATCATCATTCAATAAAGAATTAAAAAATAGCAAACATGTTTTTCTTCTTGGCCTTGATAACGAACACTGAAGGGACTTTTTGTAAAATAAACTGCACTTACACATATACACTTTCGTAATAAATCCACCGTGTCATTTGAGTTACCTATTTCTTCACATATTGTATTACAATATGTAGGATTCAGTTTGTATGCAGATTGGATGCTCTACTTTGTGAAATATGTCACAATTTGAATAGACGAAGGCGTCACCTTTAGGTTCACGTTACTTTCGTTAAGTTTGACATGCAATTTAAATAAAAATATACATTAATCGCTCTAAGATGACGTAAAAATTAGTTTAGTCCTATTTTTTATTAATATTTGTAAATAATAAATTATTTGAAAAAAAAAAAGAAGTATATTTAGTTACTTAAAATATTGTTTAATTGTATGAAAAATTTTATTAGGCGTCTTCATTCTAAAAAATGTGTTTAAAAAAATGAAAGTCAAGGTCATTGTTTCCCAATGCAATTACGTACCTAGATTAATCTATGCATGAACGTGTAATCACATTGAAAACTAGACCGTATAGACTTACGATAAAGTCTAATATAACTTGTAAAATTATCTCTCAACATAAAAAATGTATTTACGATTACAAATGACAACAAAACAAACTTAGTTCGCCGCGTGCGTCGCTAGTGTGCGCTAGTGTTTTATTTTTTTAATCGTGTTCCGCAAAATTTAACATGAATGTAATATCGTTGACCGTTTGGACGTTAGAGAATAATTGTTTTATAATATATGCGGCCATGATAGTGTGTTTTATCGCGTTTACAATGTTCCACAAGAATAGAATGGAAGCGCATTACAGCAGGACTGCAGCTAAAAAAAAATTCGCGCCAACCGGCGGTGGAAGAGGTTAGAAATTAATTACAACCTATCAAGTTTACTTTACCATTGTGTTATATACTAAATGTTTTTCGTCAATCAATACGTAATCACAAACTTTAAATACAAAAGCAAATAATGCCTAGCTATTTGCGTCGATAACTCATTTTTATTAATGTAATTACTATGATAGCAGAGAATTACGTATAACAAATATTTCTGTAGAAATAAAACAAGTGCAAAGAATACAAGACGTTACAAAACTGCTGAATACTTTTAGTTACAACATAGGGGCGGGATCGCTGAGTGAGGTAGGCAGAGACCACTGGTCTTCATTTAACGTGATCATGCCACACATGTCTTTCTTAGATTCATGTATCTACAGGCATGCACGTCAGGTTCAGGTAATAATATAACTCCATCTAGCAGTGTCCAGAAACAACAGTGCCTTAAGAGTAAATTTATGTCACAAAACTGAAATATATTTTTATTCTCACGTGAAATTTAGTCAACTACGACAGTGTTATCTTAACTTGCCGTACCGAGGACGGATGTGTGTCTGGATCTTGTGTCATTTTTATCATGTACAATCAAAGAAATTGGCGGTGTTTTAAATGCTAGACTTGTTTGAATGTACAATAACTAACAGCTTTTCACTATATTCCCGTAGAATGCGCAACATAGAGCTACCTAATTAGTTATTTGTAATTATATGCGGAGTTTATATCGTAAGCATAAGGCAACTTTGTAACTTGAACATCGCGGAATTCCACGATTGTACCTACCTTGACTTACCGGGTTGAATGTTGTCGGTTCTCACTGTCGAAACGTTCTCATAAAACATGTTATGATTAATTCTGTACAAACAGAGTTTTTATGTGAATGTATTTTATTGCGAAGTCACTGTTACAAAACATAAAGAAGGATTAATTAAATATTTGTCTAACGATGACCTTTGATGTTAACTTGATTGCCCCTGAACATGTGCTTACAAACACACATCGATCGAAGTGCAAAAGTAAATGTGGAGTTCTGATTGATTATTGGGACTTTTCCCACTTTTTTCTTATTGGACTGCATAGAATCGAACAGCCCAATGGGAAAAATCATTCTCTTCGGAAAAACAGAGTCAATATGTTTTGTAAGCATCATGACAATGAAAACCCACGGTTCATGTTTAAAATACTAGAAGTGGTCATTCCACAGTGCTTAAAACAGTGCATTAAAATAGACATGGCCGCCAGATGTGAATCCAGTCTGGTTATACTGGTATACAATGCCATATATAGCGTAAATATCTAGGCATGTGGTACAAACGTATAAAGATCTTATTGGTTTCAGAAAAATTAAAAAAATTAATGCGATCTGATGAATAAAATTCCATCTCTTACTTGTTTTTAAATTACTACCTGTTGTTCGCAACTTCGTCCGCGTGGAACTAAAAATAGCCTATATTACTCACAAACAAATTACCTTTCTAACAGTGAAAGAAATTTTAAAATCGGCCCAGTAGTTTTTGAGTTATTCCAATACATACAAAAATGCAAATATTTCCTCTTTATAATATTAGTACAGGTATCTTGTGAGACCCTCTAAGGACATAGGACGAAATACTTTTTTTATTCAACATTGCATTTTATGTCCAGCCAGTTATGTCTGAAATTTAAAGTCAATAAACGTACATTAATAAAACAGAAACTACATCTGTGCCAGTCCTAATGTTAGCGTGCCAAATAATCTTGATCATTGCCACCCACGACCTGTTTAATATATATAACAGAATAACGACCGCATTCAGTTTCACTGGACGTATACATTGTTGTAATAGTGCGTTTACATTGTCATTATATTTTCATATTCGTACCATCATACTACATAAATTACATCAGGTGGAATCACGGTAAAGCACTACTTTAATAAAAAAATGTCAAGCTAAGGCAAAAAATATATCCCTACCAACCTTCTCTCAACGTAAAAATCAGAGATAAAAGTATTTTTGAACAGTGAATTATACAATTTTATTTAAGGATAATTTTAATTTTATTGACTAGTACATTCAACGTTACCTAAATATAAGAGGTCTAGAGTAAAATTTCATTATTAATTCCAGAAATATTATCATTAAATATTCCTTATTTTCAAATTCACAATTCCAGAATATATTTAGACAAAACAATTTTTCGAATTTCAAATAAAATATTTGACCTTGGATTTAAAACAAATCGATACGAAATGCGAATCTTTAAAAGTTAAATTTTTCTTAACCGACCTTACACTTTCGGTAAGTGTCAAGATTGTTTATTATAGTCCGATCACGTGTGAGGACGAATTGCGTCCTTTGGAAATACTTTCCTTAAGAGTCTTCACAGAAACAACTATAGTATTTACATTACATAAAATATTACTATTTGTATAAAATAATGTCAAATACATAAGCGTCGCTAGCCGCTGACCTAGTCTAGGTCTAGGATGACAACCGCCACTAATATGGTCTTGATTGAAGCTTGCGGCCACCTAAATTCGCTGATATAGTGAAGCGATTGCTGCCCATAGACATCTGAACATTCATCCAAAAGCAGATATGGCCTTATATGACGGCGGGGATGCATAGAAAGGGAATATTTCCCATTCTATGTATGTCCACTACAGTCAATCAAAAGGTAGAAAGGGAAAAGGGACTAAAACTGGGCCTCCGATTTATTAAAAAAATAACTTCAACACAATAGAAGTGACATAAAAGCTAAACAAAATTAGTACGATTTTTTTATGCATGTAAAAAGCATGCATAAACGATAAACACTGTGAACTATCGGTTTCACATAATCAGGAAGAACTATACGTTAGTTATTTTATAAATAGAAACATTATTGTGCGTTAGTGTAATGAGGCCGCGGATATCCAATTACTGGAAAGCTGACTTACTGGATTATAACACTTTATAAGTGCTGTTTAATAAATATTGTCCCTCTCACACCCTTTGAGAGAAACAGGGACAAAACTTCGATAGTATTTTGTAGCAACGTTCACACTTACTCAGGTTATATGATTGGTTTGGCGTTTGGGCATGCTTTTCAAATGCCTAACAACCCATAGCCCATGTGTCGAAAGACATCTGCAATGCAAAGATCGCAGAGAGGATGTTTAAAAAACAATATTTTCCTATTCTATCCTATTATCTTTATATTTATGTTGTGCTTTCTCGAATGTATTTATTTCATAGATGAATAATCTATACTAATATTATAAACCGAAAAAAACTACTGGGTCGATTTTAAAAATTCCTTCGCCATTAGAAAGGTAATTTATCTGTGAGTAACATAGGCTATATTTTCTTTTTCATTTCACGCGGGCGAAGTCGCGAGCAACAGCTTGTTGATTATAATTTTAACTAGCTAAAGTCACTCGACACTTTCGTGTTGCGCATGCAGTGTTCATGTTTTGATAGTTTCAGAGGTTATCAAAAATGGGTTATTAGAGTGAGAAGCGAAATATTATTCTATATTATTGCAGCACTCTTACTGCCGCACTCATAGTTGTTAACACGTTTACCGCGGCAAGTAAAATCATAATTCTTCATATGGCGCGGTGGCGGGCCAAAATGCACCCCCAACGGTATTTCCGTCAGTGCTTGGCAGGTCTTTTTAGACCCACCAGAACTAGAATAGATTAAATAGCTATAATAATTGTGGAAACATAATGTTTACATTTTATGCAATGTAATGTATACACCTAAAATAATCGTTTCGCACTAGCGAGAGGGACATAGTTTTCTTCGTCCGCACCAGCCCATAAGTACTGCACCATAAGTACTGCATCAGGCCTTATATGTCTGTTACGCAGTGAACGTGTTAAACCGTTCATTTCATTAAACTAGCACTCTTAGTTTACAAGATTTTTAGTTATAACCCGGATTCAATGTACCAATTTTTGTTTGTTTTTATTAGTCTATTATAAATCCGAAATAACTAAAATGCGATGATGCGATACAGAACTATCTAATCTCTGATTTACGATAGCTGGATATTTGAGTAGTTTTCCCAATCTCTAATAAGTAACCCTTATGGTCAATTAGGCTGTTTCCCATTAGGCTGGTCGCTACACACTATCGAGACTCATTGGAATTTTTCCCATTGGTTCAATGAGCCCAACAGGAAGCACCCGTTTATGTTTACGTTTTATTTAAAATACTAGCTTTCGCCCGCGACTCCATCAGTGGAATTGAAAAAACCAAAAGCCTCAGTGTTCTTTCAGACTATCCTCTACGTCTGTGCCAAATTTCGTCGAGATCTGTTCAGCCGTTTAGGCTACAAACTCTAGTAAACATCCATCTATACTTTCGCATTTCTAATATTAGTAAGATTTTAATTTTCTTAACAATGCAGTTTATGATACTATTGCTTCATTTGATTCAGTGTAAAGATAATGTATCGGTTAGACGGAATAGCAAAGGTCAAAGTTCGTATTATTAGACAACTTATTTAATTGATACTGTCGCTTTTATCTCAGAGCAATACTTCTCGTCAAGACTCAAGTTGCGCGCCAATCTATCCATACTTCTAGTGACATTGACAGCTGTCAGCTAGGGACGTGACGTTTATGCCGATAATTTAGAGTTGTGCCAATTCTATAGACGGTACTAATTTTATTATTAACAGTATATACTTAAATATATTAGAGAATAACAATTATCTCTATTCGACTTTACAAAAATTAAAATTGCATTGAGTTTTCTAGTGTACTTTTTTAATTAGCTTTGCCCTTCGACTCCGTATGTAGTTAAAAAACTATAGTAAGTAACCTCACATAGGTTCTTTCAAACTATGTTCTACATATATTCCAAATTTCAAGATCCGTTCACCAGTTTAGGCAACAAATTCTAACATCCATCCTTCTAAACTTTCTTTTTAAACTTTTTTTTTAATTCCACGCGGACGGAGTCGCGGGAGGATGCTAGTTCATAATATACGAACTAAGATAAGATTGTAAATATAAAACTGGAGTGCGAAAACATTGATTAGTACACATTGACACATTTGAATACATTATCGGTTATACCAAAAAAAATTAGTTAAGCACTTTAGTTATACATGTGTTAACTCTGACCATCGCCTATTGATATGTACGTCAGAGTGTTTGTGTTTCATCACACTGCTTTCGTAATTATTATTGGTTAATATCACATTTCGCAGCCAACGCATGTTACAATAACCATTTGACAAAAAGTACGGTAAAATGGGATTAACGTTCGTTTATCATATTAATCATAATCAACGGCGGATCTAGAGGGGGGTCAGGGGGGGCCCCATTGGACAAAATATGTAAATATATTTTGTCAAGCTCTTGACTTGACCATGACACCTCCTGGCGCCAAAGCATGATCCGCCCTTGATCATACTAACATTATAAATGCGAAAGTTTAGATGGATGTTTGTTTGAGTTTGTAGCCTAAACTGCTGAACGGATTTCGATGAAATTTGGTACAGATGTAGAGTATAGCCTGGAAGAACATATAGTCTAACTTTTGTGTTTTTTAATTACACGCGGACAGAGTCGCGGACGAAAGCTAGTAAGATATATAACAAAAACATATTTTAATAGAACATATATTACTTTAACAGCCAAATAACTGTACGAAAGCATTGTTAACTCACCTTAAAAAACTTCTGAAAAGGAAAGCCGTGGATACCCACGGTTATCTCAATTTGATATTTTATGTAACTGTTCAAAAATAAGGATTTCATTATACAAAAATTAAAATCACATTTAACTGTGAATTTAGCAGATAATATTATTATAATTTTATAAGCATAAAACATTGTTACGTGAAAAATTTCGTAATTGTTTTTCTACGATATAAAAACATTGAATAACAAGTGAACATTATTTGTTTTTGCTCACATTCGTAGTAAATTGGTGTGCGTGAGAGACGCTCACAAAACTACTTAGGCTAACTAATTTGTTCTCGATCATACTAACATTGTAAATACGAAAGTTTAGATGGATGAATGTTTGTTAGAGATAAGATGCGCTCATTTGTAACTGTATCTAGCCAAATAAGATAACATTGTATTGTAAAGTAAAACACGTGTTTATCATTAAAATATATAAATTACTGCTTAAAAATGGAATTAGATTACAAATAGTACAACGACAAATACAAAAAAGTCTATATATCGACCAAATAGTATAGATATTAACGACATAAAACGTAGTTTTCAAAGTAATTGATACTTAAATCTCGTTTCAGAGAGGGATTATCCTAATGACGAAGATGACCCGGACCTCTTAGTACCCGCTATCTCAGAGGACACCCCTCACATCCCCTACAGACCGCTGAAGTGGTCCGATGACGTGGTCCTACAGAGGTCCCGCGAGTATTACGAACTGATGGCGAAGAGAAGAACTGTTAGAAGCTTTAGTAATGAACCTATCCCACAAGAAGTACTGGACAATATCGTAAAAACTGCAGGTAACAATTAAAAAACATTAATTTGGCTTTAATATAGTTTGAAAAATCGGTTTTTTTTATGATACGTAGTTTTATATTATTTAGTAGTGATTTCGTTTTGAATAATGAATGCTTAAAGTTTATTAACCCCTTTTATCTGAAGTTAATGACCTACTTGAGATTTTTATCAACGTTTTCTCATGAATATTATGAAAATTTTCGTAGTTCGCTTCAAGGGGATATAGCTCAGTGGTAGAGCATTCGACTGCAGATCGAGAGGTCCCCGGTTCAAACCCGGGTGTCCCCTGAAAACCTTTTTGTGATTTTGTTGCCGCATAATAGTTTTATTTACCAAAATAATGTATACGTACAAGAATTATATTTTACTTAGAATTCTGTAGAAAATTAACGTTCCATGACATTCTATATTATGCAATACGTCAAAATTGAACTCACGAGTGGTTTTATAACGATTAAAATTTAAATCTATTCAAAGTTAATAACTTCAAACAATTGAAAATGAGATAATGTAAGAATTTTCTCATTATAATTAAGTGATTCAAACAAAAAGCAGGTAACAGTAATTTAAATGTACATTTTTTGAAGCATAATTACTTTATTTCCAGGCACCTCACCATCTGGAGCACACACCGAACCCTGGACCTTCATAGTAGTCCAAGACCAGCAAACGAAATCAGCAATCAGAAGTATTGTAGAAGAAGAGGAAGATTTAAATTACTCCAAGAGGATGTCCAGACAATGGGTGACGGATCTCAAACCCTTCGCCACTAACGCCACAAAGCCATATTTGAGTGATGCACCAGCTCTAATCTTAGTCTTCCGACAGACTCACTCCTGGAGAGAAGACGGGAGGAAACGGATGCATTATTATAGTGAAATTAGTGTAGCAATTGCTGCTGGGATTTTACTAGCTGCTATTCAGGTAATAATTAATTAAAACACGGTTATAAAGGAAAATAAATCAGTTATGCATATTTCAATAATTAAAAAATAACTTCCACGTATTTGTTTTCTAATTAAAGCTACAATGTTTTTATAAAAAAAAAATAATTAAAAGGTTCTTAAGTGTAATACTAGATGGCGCTGATTCTTTTTCCAGTACTGCGGTCTCGTGGCTCTTACATCGACACCTTTGAACTGCAACTCC
>NW_013525292.1:460782-492373 GCF_000836215.1 Papilio polytes
CTGCCGGTGGGAAAACCACACTCGGAAGCCACCGTTCCAGATATAGCGAGGAAATCTTTAGAAGAAATTATGATCAAAGTTTGAAGACTCTAGTTTTAATTTTATAGCGAATTAGGAATTTTTATATTTAAAGGAATTGCTAGGTCTATGAATTCTTATATTTTAATTTAAATGTAATCTTTGTAATACCAAAAATGCTTAAAAAAACACTGATATGCTCAATTAACTAAAGCCAATTTTGATAACTGCACAAAATCAAAGTAATTGTTGCTTAGATTCAAAAAGTTATATAAAACACAATTTGTATACTTTGAATAATAAAAACTTCAAAAAAAATATGTGAAGTTTTCTTTATGTATTATCAAACCTACTATAAAATTATTTATCATTCGATATTCGAAAAATACTTCAAGCCTTTACCGAGCCTTATAAATTGACCGTACTCATATACAAGAAAACCCTAAATATGCTCACACATGTGGATATGCTAGAAGTAACAGAAAATAGACATTATAAAAGTTTTTCAATAATTTGAAAATTGTGATGAATGAAAATTGAATTAGCGCCATCTAGGATCAAGTAGCATAAATATTTGCACGCGCTACATTCTGAGTAGGTGAAGTAATTTGAATTTTCATCACTAGAGTGCGCTAATAGTTTTCTCAGAAGGTTGACATCGGTGTCTTGGATTTTTGTCTTTTTCTATCTTACGTGTATACCTGTAGGAATGACAAGAATAAACAGTTACCAATTGAATGTAACAAAACGTAAACATGTCAGTTGCGACTGCAATACCACGGTGGCGGGTTATGTGAAGTTAAAATCGAAAAAGTTTTACGCGGTCAACGAGAGTTTGTGCCAATTTTAACTTAACGTCTTTGTTCTTTGTAATTACAATTTGTGAATGAAGTGCGTTGTTCCGTATTCAGTGGTATAATTACTGTGTGGTGATGTATAGAAGTAACTAAGTTAACGGTATTGCTTTGTGAACTTTAGTGGTGTCAGAATTTTGAGACACACCTACAGATGCAAGAAGCCTGTTTTTGTAGCACAGAATCCGGATGCCGAGCCATGTGTGATTTTTAAGTGGTCGCATTACACGGTGAGTGATTGCAATAGTTTTAATTATTCTAATTTATTCTAAAACAATATTACTTATAACACTGTAACCGGTTAAATAAATAAAAAAACTTGTTACGTACAGGTTAGATAATTAAAATAAAACAATGTACTTTTTATTAGTTGGAAATTTTAAATTCATGATTAAAAATTTTGGTGAGAATATTAAAAAAATTGAATTAATATTTTTAAGGTGACTCAATCAAACTAGTCTTTTGATACGAGTCTTTATTTTGACCTTTTAGTTGATATGTAAATGTGTGAATCAGTATTCTTAAGGCATTTATGTTATAGAGAGTGAATAAACGACCTTGTTGGCTTGTTGCATAGCTCCGTTGTCCGTTCTCCGGTTGTCACGAGCGGGATTCTGTCTGAATGACTAACAATTACTTTCAAATATGTACAAATAAACTATTTAAGACAGTTCCGGGAAAGATGAGTTTCTTTACCTGTTCATCTATAAATAGACGTCCACAGTTAACTGTAACCGCGCTTTTATTCACTCTTCCAATGTTAGTTACTAGATGTCTACCGTGACTTGCGGGATTGAACCTTTCTGGAGATCGTAGTAAAATCTAATTCACCTAAACTTTCGCATATATGTACAGTAGAACCTCAATAAGTTAAAGACCAAGGGAAACACAAAATATTTTAAGTAATAGAGGTTTTAAGTTATTAATGGTCTATGTTGTAGTGGTTCTGGGCTCTGTTGGGAAGGGAACATATTATTTTTTGAAGTTATAGAGGTTTTTAAGTTACCGAGGTTTGAGTTATCGAGGTTCTACTACAATATTAGCACGACGTAAAACTATACAAGTCAGATCTTACTTGTTCCTTTCATTGTTCTTAAAATTCAACTTTATTGAAACACGTGTTATTGATACTGATATAAAAAAAAATCCAATAAAATATAAGTTTTGTCAATAAATGGTATAGTGTATACACACGTTTTTCTGCAGTAAAAACCTACGTTTAGAGGACTAACAGCATATTAGTTATGACTGTCACGAAGTTTACGACCGCGTAATACGACAGTTGTCATCAATGATGCTTCTAGATTCCATAGACAACTTTACGGCTGTTACTCCATCTTCCATTATTTATGGTTTAGGAAATAGAATAAGGATGTTTTTATTTTGCTTGTTACGTATTGTCGAAACATTTCTAAATTCATACTTCATACTAATATTATAAATATGAAAGTTTAGATCGATGGATGGATGGATAGATGTTTGTTAGAGTTTCCAGACTAAACGGCTGAACGGATTTCGACGAAATTTGATAGAAATGTAGAGGATAGTCTGGAAGAACACATAGGCTACGACTTTCGTTTATTTTAATTCCACGCGGACAGCCGCGGGCGAAAGTTAGTGGATAATAACGTTACTAGTATCGGAAACGTTAAAATTCAAAGAAAATGATCAATTTCCTGTTTTTGATTATTAAATACAAAATAATAACTTTGTAATGCAAAATTATTCAGAACGCGAACAGCTCATGGCTCTAAAATAGAAAATTATTACACTTTTCCTCAATAAAACCAGTAAATCCTGCAAATTTAACACTCCATAAGACATGACTACGTTATTCTCTAAGCTAAAGTTGTTGGCCCAAGAACCTTAAAGGCATTGTTGTCAATTTTATGGTGAGAACTGATTGTGGTGGAAGTCATGAGCGTCGCAGACATGCATTAAAATTACTGTCTTTAGAGGAAATTACCCCCTTGCTCTCCCTGCGTCAGCCCATGTTAAACATATCATAGTACGACGTTGTATTCCATTGCTCCCGGTGCCATTTTGTATGCTCGTGTTAGTTTGCACTTATACGTCATACGTGTTAATTGACCCTGATAATTATTATGGTACCGTGGGATTTAGAAT
Source organism: Papilio polytes (assembly GCF_000836215.1). NCBI lineage: Eukaryota > Metazoa > Arthropoda > Insecta > Lepidoptera > Papilionidae > Papilio > Papilio polytes. The sequence goes on from NW_013525292.1 coordinate 463,782, forward strand.
GGTTGTTTATTCTAATAACGGTGAGGCTTTTGAGTAATTCAAAAGTAAAAAAAATTAAACTACAGTTTTTAACCATTTATTTTCATCTAAGGTGGCCAGTATCATGCTATAGAATTAACCAATCTAAAGAAAAACATGATTCATTGTAGAGGTTTACTTAATATCAACGTAATTTTGTAGAAACGTATAAATAAATCAGAGAAAGTGTGTCAGAGGTTAAGCGCTTGATTTGTAATGCAGGTCCACTAGACCCTATCCTAATACAATTCTGCCCTGTACAATATGGTTTTGAGTTTTAATTTCATATGGCATTTATATGACGTTTTAAGTGTGAAGGAAAACATCGCGAAGCTGCTCGTATTGGCGGAACAATTCTAAGAAGGGCTTGCGTTTGTGGCCTAGTTACTTATAACTTAAGGTAGGCTCCGACCCCAGTTGTATGACCTCATGAAGAATTATAAAGTTTCATAATAATGTTTTAATCTTAGTTACAATCATCAATCACGTATATCCGGTTATATTTGCTAATAGAAACTCAGAAACCTTACTGGGCACTGCACACCGGGTTTTCTCTTTCTACACAAAGCTGCCTACTCCGCAGCAAACGGCGTGAACATATTGTTTGTTTGAAGAAAGCGTTGCGCGATTGTTTGAGACTGGTTTGTGTTTTGACTTTTGTAAGTCACGAGTTTGTAGACAGGATTTAGACATCAGGTTTAAATGCTTAATTACTGGAAGTCTAGAATACATAAAGGGTCCCTTATTTTGGTCTTTACATTTTTAAAATCTATAAAAACTATTAAATAGCAATGCTGATTAAAAAATTACATAGAAATTATTATAGGATTGCTAACAAGATGAAATTAAAAACAGTCCTGGCCGAATACTCAATAAAAAACTCCAAATTCCATTACATATTTGATGTCTGTCAGATTGTTAGAAATGCTTATATGGGTTTCACAGCCATGTTATGCTTTAATAATATATAGTCTTCATTACCTCTTGTGTTTTCTTCCAATTTGCACAAAATAACCTTACCAATATGGCCGTCGTGTCATCGAACTAATGCAACACCCTTATTTTTGACATCCGACTACTATCCGATTATTAACATAACGCTTATATCGTTATTTCAAATTATGACAAATGGTATTGATTTATAGCACAGACTAAATAACCTTCAAGAATACAGAATACATCGAAATAGTTAAAAAGCTAACATTAAGGAAGTGAAGTGTTAATGTAAATAAATAAATTATTGCATTATAAAATATATTCATTTCATGAGAGCCTTGGCTCCTGCACTAGGTTTCCCTGTGCTGCAGGAGCCAATCCATTTCCCCTTTAATAAATATAATAGTTAACAGATAATAGTAAGCTAATAATAAAAGTTTATATAAAGCATAATTGCATTATTTTTAGAATAATACTCCTGCGGTGAACCACGCTGTGTAGAAAGATTTTAATTGCGCTTAGGTCATAACACTTGAGGCAACAGTTCGTTCACATCGCTTTATATTCACGGGAACACAAACTTACCATTCGCGTAGTACAATGCGTACTTTGCTAATTATACAACGGTACTAATGTGCTTTAAACCAGCAATGTATGTCGTGGATTTTTAATTAGTCGTGGAGTGGATTGCTACAAGTTCCTTTACACATTTTCGCAGCTTCTATCGATGTAAATATGACTCAATTCCTTCTTGCTTACGAGTATATTTATATTTTACTAGATTTTGCCCGCGACTGTCCACGTGTAATTAAAAAAATAGTGAGTAGCCTATGTGTTCTTCCCGACTATCTTCTATATCTGTACCAAATTTCATCGAAATCCGTTCACCCGTTTAGGCTACAGACTCTGACAAACATCCATCCATCTAAACTTTCGCATTTAAAATATTAGTAAGATAAGTAGATATTATTAGTTCGGCTTTACACTATAAACAGTCATAGGTTTTTTAAACGATTATATGTACATAGAACAACGTAATTTTCATGCCCATACACGAAACACAATTATCATATAAATGTGTATTCCTTGCTACTTAAAACTAGTAAAAACTTCCTTGTCACGGTTAATGCAAATTGAAGTAGGGGAGAGAGAGGGGTCTGCTGTAGACTGACCCTGTATAAACTAGTTATGAATTATATGTGGGTTTGTAGAAATTGAAGTCATTGTAGTATATCTCAGTAGTTTATATATTTTATTCTCTAAGGGCCCTCCCCAGGTTATTGTAGGATTTTTGGTTGCCATTACTGTCGATACAAAGTACCAACATAACAAGCGAGTGTAAAACAATACATGCAACTCTTACGTAACTGCACTCAGTTTTGTATTTCCAATTTCTTGCTCGCCTCTTACTAGTTACCGCATCTCGCTTAGGGCTGTTACTGCATTCGAGTTAATTGATCAATAAATACGCTTATAAAAGTATTATAAAGAGGACAGATGTATATTTTTGTATGTATTTATAACTCAAAAACTTCTGGACCGATGTCAAACATTCTTTCACCATTAAAAGGCTACGTTATCAGTGAGTAACATAGGATATTATTTTTAATTTCACGCATGCAAAGCCACGAGCAACAGCTAGTAATTAATCTAAAGGAAATGAATGCAATAAGAAAGAGAATAGACGTGTTTACATGCATTTGGGCAATGTGTTTGTCAGTAAAATGTTCATAGCTTACGAGACCAGTCAGTGTAAATCATTGTACCGCCTCTGTTGTATTTGTGTGCCAGTCGCTGTAACAAAAACAAATACCGTATAACTAGATCTACGACAGGTACTGGCCAGCTTATAGTTCGCATTCAAGTTTGCCATCTACTGGCATATTCCTTTACAAATATTATGTTTTTTGTTAATTGTAACAAGTGGCAACCCTAGAATACTGAGCGATTAACTTAACCGGAGGTGATTTGATCGAGTAGTTTATTAACTTTATCATAACGTTACGAGATTGTGCAATGTGAACCATTCATGTTAGCTTTGTTTACTTTTTATATACATTAAGATGGTAAATGAGCAAGTGGCCACCTAAATCCGTCAAAATAGCGAAGCGACCGCTGCCCATAGACATCCGCAATTGCAATGCGTTGCCTACCCTAAATCGACGGAGGAGACGCTCACCAAGAGGATATTTCCCCTTCCTATGCGGCTCCTCTACCTTGAAATCCGCTTTCCCATTCGATTCTTTATAAGAAAAGGGTGGAACGAAAAAGGGACTAAAATTGGGCCTCCAGCACCACACTCATCAGACGAAAAGCTGAATTGCTTCCACTTACTTAACGTGTAGTTTATTAAAGTGATCATTTATTTTACATTAGAGTCTCATTTCCGTAATATGATCAGTTTAATTATAATAAAAAAATAGTTCCTATAAATGAGGAACTTATTTTGCGAGTTTTTAGATAAACTATGCTGTACCTATACTGGTTTAGAGACTAAACAATGCTGTAAAGCGGGTAACCTGAATGCCAGCGAAATCCAACAATAATGAATACAAGAAAAATTAGATTCGATTTCAATTGCAACAAGTGGAGTGTCTATTTACGAATCGGTTTATAAGTCTGTTTGATTTCAGATTATTTTTACATTTTTAGCAGTTAAATAAAAATTCATCATCGAAAATCGAAAAGAGTCTCTCTAAAGTGATTTCATAAATTACTAGCTGTTGCCCGCGACTTCGTCCACGCAATATTATGATAACAAAGTAGCCCGTCTATGTCAGCTACCCTTCAAGGAATGTCCGGTCGAAGCGACCAAGCCGTTTAAGAGATTACCCGGAACAAACGCGGCTTGCGGACAGACAGATAGACAGACAGACAACAAAAAATATCATAAAATATATTACTATTTTCTTCGGATGGTTCGAATTTGCTCAAATTCAACGGGACGTGTCAAATACCCTTGTTAATAAATGCCAGTCAAATAAAAACTTAAATCCTTGGAGTTAAGGTTTTAAATACATTAAACGCTTCCTTTAATGAAACATGAATTTTGGAATTAATAGCATTAACAATGCAAAAGTTACGAGTGTATTACATATTGTATTCGAAAAGAGTCTCAGCTCCATACGTAGACGTATAAAATTGAGTTTTCCCTTTAGTTGCATAACTTATGAATATTTAAATAAATGTTAAATATATTTTACTAGCTGTTCCCGTGCGGCTTCATCCGCATTAAATTATGAAAATTTTATTTCATTGTTTACATTTGTCAAATTGATAATAGCAAATGTAAAACTGATATAACATGACAAACCTTGGCAATATTGCTTCCTTGATGTTGGCAGCAACTTATGGTCTCTTTCCCACATTATGGTTTTTATCCAAAATAATGTTTAATGGTGTTAAAATATGTAGCCTAAAGCATGATGTAAGTGTAGGGCTTTTTATTAAAAAACGAATTATTCAAAAATATACTGTAATAGCTGACATCTTAGGCAACAAAGAACTGTGTGTTTACGCTTTATTATAATAGTATAGATATAGATGAATAAATTACAAGATGAAGTATTACGTTGACAGATTCAGGGAACTGTGTTTTAGAAAGCGGGCATTATGTGAGCAATGCAGTTACTCTACAGAGGTCTATGTATGCCGAATTACATATGCAACAGACTCGCCTGTCTGACGTGATAAATATCTTGTATATTACGACAGGAATAAATTAATTAAACCGAATATAATTAATAGCTTTGCCCGCGACTTCGTCCGCGTGAAAAAGAAATTACCTTTCTGACGGTGAAATATTTTTTAAATCGTCCCAGTAGTTTTTGAGTTATTTCAATACATACAAAAATACAAATCTTTCCTCTTTATAATATTAGTATAGAAGACAGATCGAAAAGAACAACACATACGTAGAATTCCTCGATATACTTGTATTGATCAAACAACCGTTGTTCCCTTGTTAAAACGACATAGTCAACTTCATAACATCCACTTATTAACTGGACTAATATGAGACATCATCGGTCATGGTTCAAGGGCGATGGAGATCGTATTGTGGTCGACCATTATAACTTGACCTGTCATTTAAAGAAACAAATAGGACGGAATACACCGTGAAGTGCAACGGAAACAGTAATTGATTATTAATTATTAAATGACTGTTATTATTATTAATAATTGATTGTTATTAAAGATTATTTTTACAGTGGTAGAGCTTAAAATCTGCGCACGAATGGGCCGGCTCGCCCGGTGTACCACGACCACGCAGTAAACTGGCGTGAAGTGGCAATTCCGCGTTTCGTCTGACGAGTATGGTGCCGAAGGCGTAATTTTAGTCCCTTTGCTTTTGTACCCTTTTCTTAAGAGAAAAGGATGGGAAGGAAAAGTGGATTTGACGGTGCAGGAGACGCATGTCCTCTTTATGTGTCTCCTCCTCCGTCAATGAAGGGTAGGCAACGCATCTGTATTTTCGGATTTTTATGGGCAGCGGTCGCTTTTCATTTCGGTGGATACAGGTGGCTTGCCCGTTTGCCATCTGAAATTATAAAATTCCTTAAAAAATAAAGGAAACTCGCTAAGGGTGCTTATAAGAGTTTCTTTAAGTAGAATATGACAAACTTGCAAGAGTTCTGTGAGGTGACTTGCCTATAAGCATCAATGGATAGGAGGCGAGATACAGAAAAGAGATCTTTTGTCATCTCCCTTGTCAAATCTACCTTAGAAAAGTGTCAAGAGAGCTGGAACTTGGCCTTGATTTTGGGAGTTCGACACTAAAACTTTTACTAGTGCGTATTGAGGCTGATAGAGTAATACAAAGAAATTTAACAAAACATCGTATCTTACAGAATAACGGTTCAATCTGGGTCATTCTTGCAACCCAAATGTACACGTTTAGCGGACATTGAACCTTATTACAATGCAATAAGTGTCGTAGTTTCGCAAATTGATTACATGATAGGAATATATTATCTTGATTTTTTTATTAGAAATTTACTTTAAATTACACATAAGGTCATTTTCGAATATCAAGTTTTGAAAGATCAATTCTAAATAATAAGAAATAATATTATAAATGCGAAAGTTTAGATGGATGGATGGATGGATGGATGGATGGATGGATGTTTGTTAGAGTTTGTAGCCTAAACGGCTGAACGGGTTTCGATGAAATTTGGCATAGATGTAGAGGATAGTCTGGAAGAACACATAGGGTATTTGCACTTGTTTTTTTTTTAATTCCACGCGGGCGAAAGCTACTAAAGCATGTAAATAGTATTGGGAATATTTAAAACTTCATAATACTGAACAGTTTTTTCGGATGTCGTTACAAAAAGTTTTTCTTAGGCCAAAAAAAAATTCTTCCCGTATGAAATCGAAAACTTATCTATACTGAACTAGTAAGAATTGCGCAGAGGTTTAAATTGATTAATTTCACAAGATTAGTTCGTCAAACGACCAATTGGATGACAAAACAAAACACGGGGTCATTTTAAATGCCTCATTAAGGCATTACTAACCATTCATGACCTTTCTAATCATTTTTTTTACTAATGGCAAAATATGTTCTATACATAGTCTGGCCAAACACAGACTTTTTTTTATTTTATTCTAATTCTGCGCGGACGAGGTCGTAGTCAAAAGTTATACTCAATAAAGTTGTTTTTAGACTTCTGGTGTCAATTATGCTTTTACGGGTAAATTTTATCATTATTTTCGGTTAGTTACGCAGATTGCGGTTCCAATATCACATTATGCGTAACTGTCGAGCTAGGGCTGTCACATTACTGTTTTACTTTTTTTGTGAGTTATAATTCTTACGGTTCAAGACTAGGAAGTAGCTTTATGTAGTTTAGGAATCGATTTTCAATGATTTGAAACAAACTTACTTCTTTTGACCTCAAATCTGTTCTGTTCTTAAGTACTATTTTAGTTGTTTTGGTTCCGCCTTCCTTATTTCATTTCCTATTTCATAAGATCTTCTCCTTGTTAGTGCTCCCAACCCTATCGGCGTATTAAAAAAATAATAACTGTAATTTGCTTGGCCTCAATGTATAAACGAATCTAGAATTAACAATACAGCACTGTGAAATCAATAGATAGTTAAAATAAGGTGACAACCCTATCTGTAACGGAGGTAAATTGCTGAGGTCAAATGCAGTACACGGCTGTATGTCGACATTACTTGTGTTTTATTACACTTTACTTTTTTTAAAAGCTATGGATTCTGCCAGATTTTTTTTTTCAATTTTTTCGGATCTATATTATCAACTAGTACAGAGTATACCATGGTGAAATAAGACATTGTATTATTTTTATACAGTTTTAAATATATTTGTATTTAGGTCATTTATTGTACCATAAATTAACGCATTATTTTCCATACGCATTCAGAAAATTTACGGAATCCGAACTGACGAACCGAAAGTAAGTTCATGTCGACACCGGTTAAAAAGACCATAAGTGTAGCCGTTTTTAGCAACGACTGTACAATCATAAACGTTTATAATACTAAATAATAGTTCTAGTGACATAAAAAGTGTGTACAGGAAATCATTGGCTGTCTGGAATGTTGGAAACAGTAAACCAATGACAGAACTGCAGTGAGATGAATAATGCATAGAGCATTACCATGCAATCGTAGATAGAGCGGTTTTTATAAGTCAATACTAAATGTCAAACAGAACGTCATGTTATTGCGAAATCGACTGGTCTATTGTCATTACTGTTATCTGCTTTAAGTATTTTTTAGACAATATTGCCAGTGTAGAGTCTACCCTAAGTTAGGATTGACTAGACAATAGTCAACTACACTGCGGGTCGACTTCACACATATCTTTGAATTTCTTTAGAGATATGTGCAGGTTGCAACATAATGTTTTCCTTCTTTCGAATTAAAAATGTCGCTTCGTAAGCGCCGCTTAAGGTTTGTTACACGTCGAAATTTAAAAGTTTTGGTACATATTTAAATGTTTCAGTATTCGGCCATGAGTAAGAGTAGCCTTTTTAAAGACTACCACGAAAATTTACTAATAAAGCTTGCAATTACATTAAATATTTTAGTAGTATTTACCAAATTCATTAATAATTGTGCGACATATGTAAGAGTAACGAACGTCTCTGCTTACCCAACTGCGGTATCTTGCGTAATGACACTATTGTTACAAATCACTTTGGATTCTGTGCCGCCTGGTATGCCGCTTACAAAATACTTAAACGATTTGTCATAACATTGTCACAGTTATAAACATCAGTTTACAATCTCACTGGGTAATGTGTATTGCAAATTCTTTGTTATAAAATTTCCTCTAACGTCTGTTATCAGGATGTACCAGTAAGTAGGAAGTCCAGATATAATTACTATATCCATTTTCGTCTCTTCTATGTCCCACGGAAATGTCCTTTAACTTATGCAAAGTTTGTAGAAATGAAATTCACAACCTTGATTATGGAATATCCATAAAAGTCGAGTAGTTCGTTAGTGCTAACAAAGTTAAGCGCCATCTATTGATTATCTTACTTCTTACTTATAATGTTATAAATGCGAAAGTTTACATGGATGGATGGATGGATGTTTGTTAGAGTTAGTAGCCTAAACGGATGAACGGATCTCGATGAAATTTGGTACAGATCTCACTTTTGATTTTTTAATTACACGCGGACGGAATCGCGGGCGAAAGCTAGTAATATGCAATTAAAATTGCCAGTACTTTCCTAAAATGCCTATTCAAATAGTTTTTTGAACACGTTTTATTTAAAACAAAATAAACGAACAGCAGTTAGATTTATTCGTTATACAAATAGCTATTCAGGCGTCAAAACTTAGCCCCTATTCATACATAATAAAAACGCATAACCTTTTGTATGGACCAATCAAGTGTAAACACTATTGTTTTATTGTGTAATGAACCGCAATTTATTACGTACCAAAATGTTCCGCACACCTGGCTCGAACGCAATGTGTAACTGGAATGAGTAGTGCGTCTGATTAGTGAACGTTAACCGGTGGTAGTGGCAGGGGCATTTTTGATAATGTAAGTATTAGTTTTGGGAATTTTGTGATCAAATTATCCGTCTCTAGTGAATTTCTATAAATTCTATTCATTCTGATTGTTAAGAACGTTCACTAGACCATTACACATTAGATACTGGTAGTTATTTGATATCAAATAGCAAATTGCCTTTGCGTACTAAATGTATAACAAGAAACCTGAGCTCTCGCCAAAAAGTTGACAATCTCTGGAATCATTTTAAAAGAGATGCCTCGGCCGCGATAATTTTTAAGGTTTTTTAAAGTGTTCTATTACTTATTTGTGCTCGCTTGAACCTTTCTTTACGCAGAAATTCATTTTCTCTCTTATATGCTATGGTAGATTTTGCCTACGCGGAATTTAAAAAAACTAAGTAAGTAACCTTTAAGGCTACGTTCTACATAGTTACCAATTTCAACGAGATTTGTTTAGACGTAGAGATAAGTAGTAACAAACATCCATCCATCCAAACTTTCGCATTTATAGATGACATTATTTTCTATATTATAAAACGTCAATTTCAAACAACTTTACAGTCTATGCGAAATGTATTGAGAGAATGTACGACTCGTTTTAGCTGTCCCCTTGACCGAGTGTCCACAGCCGCTTGCCTCAGCACTTTTAACTTAATGTTTGCATGATCTAAGCATATTCCGATTTACTATCAACCGTGGACACGTTTTGTACTTGATTTCTTATTTCGACCTTGATATTTAGTGTAAAATGAATTATCTTACTTCTTACTAATATTATAAATGCGAAAGTTTAGATGGATGGATGGATGGATAGATGGATGTTTGTTAGCGTTTGTAGCCCAAACGGCTGAACGGATCTCCATGAAATTTGGCACAGGTTTAGAGCATAGTCTGGAAAAACACATAGGCTACTTTTTATCCCTGGAATAATTACGGTTCCCGTGAGATTCATTAATTTAGTTTTTTAATGTTTACTCGATCATTCTGCAACGGTGCAACATATCTTATTGAAATTTGGCACAGATATAAAACAAAGTCTGGAGTACACATGGGATAAGCTTCATCCCCGATGTGGCATATTGAATAATATCTATGTCGGTAGATGTAAATAAACAGTTGTCATTACGCACTCGCACAATGAAGTTTCATTTATCTAATTCCCAAATACTACACCCGAGAAATGTCCGGTCCCCGAGGGATACGTAGCTTTTTGTAATTTTATAGTTTGTATGTTTTCTAATACCACGCGTACGAAGTCGCGGGCAACAGCTCGTAGGTAATAAATAGTCTATCAGATATACGTCAAATATAATCCTTTATCTATACATATAATAAAATTGGATTGTCTGTTTGCTATACTAAAAAAAAAAAATATTTCGGGAAGATGTTTTTGGGTTGCTGATAACGAAAATCACATTCAAAATTGTTTTGTCTGTCTGTCTGCAAGCCGCGTTTGTTCCGGGTAATCTCCGAAACGGCTGGACCTATTTCGACTGGACTTTCACTGTAGCTAGCGGACATAGACTGCTATATTAAAGGCTCCTTTTTATATTTATATTGCGTGGACGAAGTCGCGGGCAACAGCTAGTATTAACATAAAAGCGAAAGTATGGATGTCTAGATGTAACTACGTATCTCTAACGGTATAACGTATCTCAATAAAATTGGTAAAAATATTGAACTTTAGGTAGTTCAGTTATATTAACTTCTTTAAAAGTAGAACATGGTTACCTTTACACCAATCTTGGTCATTCTTGCGAAATACTTTACGAAATATATCAAAGTTTTAACAGCAAAATTGTCAGTCTGTTGCAACATGTCCATTGTCTCACGTCACGATACAATGCTGTGACGGCGTTGTTGGTGTCCAAGGTGTTTCTCATGCTTGACGCTATCTTGATACGATGAGGTCAAACGCACTAACAAAATCTCAAAACTTTGGCTGTTTCATTGAATGAGTTTTAAATGGTTATTTAGGACGGCTTTTAGGCGGCATTAACTGCTGTACAGTCACTTAATGGTTACTTAAAATTTATAGATAAATTCAATATTATAAATTAAGGTAAATCAAATTGTATTTAACAATATTCTATGAATCATTTCCGACTGGTTGTGACCCTGTTTGCGAGTAACAAAGCAATCATTCAATTCAATTTTAACGGTTCCCTGATAGATCTTAAGGTACAAGGTCGGGTCGATTTAGTTAACTCAATTACTGTTGCAATTAGACACAAGTACCTATTCATTTGTACAATATTATTTAATTCCACTGAACCACCTTGATAGGCTAATAAGACCTGGTCACCCCTAATTAGTCTCGAGCCCCTTGTCAACTCATCGAACTGACGATTTGATGTACAATCGGGGAATATGGCAGTCTTCTTAGAAACTACAGTCAACAATTTTGTAGCGTGACGACGCGGAACAATAACCAATAGGACGCAGTTTCAAATTGCTTTAAATTATTATCCTATTTGCGTAACTCACTGCGACCTAGTTGGTGGTTTGTGAGAGAAAAAACTAAGAGAAAACCTGGTTGTAAGGAACAAGGAAATCTTTCTGTAAGTGGAACATCGTGTATTTCCGCGCCTGTACTTATGGTGAAAAGTTGGTATTTCATTTAAGAATATAAATACGGATTACGTGTGTGTATTTGAAACGTTTTTAACAGATTTTTATTTAATTTCAGATCGACGAGTATGGCCCGGTGGCATTGCGTCGTCCTGTTCGCGACGTTATGTTTAAGCAGAGGTAATAACAATATTCACATAATTATTATAATAATGTCTCAATTTAATTTTTTGCTTTATTATTTCTGACGTTCTTCGAGGCACGGATCATTGCAAACATAAATTATTATTGAAACAGTGATCGGTTGTTCAAATGTTTTGGTTTCATAATCCAAAAGCATAATATTTGATAGAGTTAAATTACTGTCTCGTCGGTATAATAACAATGTCAATATGCATGGAATTCATTGTAATAATATGTTTATAAAATAGTCTGAAGTACACAATTTATTCCTTTGTGTTAGTTCCTAATATTATAATTTTGTTTTGCACATAAAAGGTTCAGGAAACTTCCGAGTGTCCTTAATCTTGTCTATTCTACTTTTCGATTTAAAGCCGTATTGATATTAGCATTTATTAGTTAACTAGCTTTCGCCCGCGACTCCGTCCGCGTGGATGTTATAAAAACAGAAGTGAGTAGCCTATATGTTCTTCAAGACTATCCTGTACATCTATACCAAATTTCATCGAAATCTTCAGCCGTCAAAACAAACTCAAACATCCATCCATCCATCTAAACTTTCGTATTTATAATATTAGTAAGATATTCTATTGAAATCCAGTATATATGTATGAATTGTGTAATATAATTGTATATTTCCTTGGTATTCCTCACACAACATATATCATAAAAAATCAATTTCACTGTCCCTATAATGGGTGCGGTCAATATTTTCAAAGTGAAAGCTTAATAAATAATACATGTGCGTACTTGAGTACATATGTACTTACAATGGCGAAGTAATTAGCACTTACCTTTGACTACAGTGTCTTACGTTTCACTTCAGATTTTCTACGAAACCAATACGTTAATTATCTCTTACGGGCTAGACAAACTAGATTTGCAGAAAGGGTCATGTTAAATGTATGTATTTTATTCCAAAACCATATATTCATATACTTTAGTTATACATAATCTACAAACACTTAGCTTATTGCCGCGATTCCTGCGTCGAATTAAATGCCAAATGTTTCTTCCAGACTGTTGTATGTTCATGCAAAATTTCCCCGCGTTCCGATAAGTCGTTCTGGAGATACTTTCTAACAAATATCCATCTATTAAACGTTTTCATTTTTAATATTAGTAATATAAGATTTTTTTTACAAAATAACTGAAGAAATGAAATAGCATAATTGCTGCCATGTATGGAATTTTTTGTTTCTGTTTGCCATATATTTGGTTTGAAGTTTATCTGCTTACATGATTTAATAAACTAATACTAGGTTCAATTTGAATATATTCTGATTTAAATAAAGTATTTCAGTAAAGGATAGATGCCACAATGCTTTGTTTTCAGGATTATCGAACAAGCTGCCGGGGTTCGCGGGAGATGTTGACAACCTAGCGCTGTCAGAGAGCACTGCGGTCGGTCAAATTGTACATACGCTGAATGGAACTGATCCTGAGGGCTTGCCGGTATGTCTTACCTTGTACAGTCGGGGAATCTCGCAGTGTCTCTTAAAAGCTAGTCTCTTGGATGTATGCAGTGACACGATGACGCTAAATGTCTGAACGAAAAATGTTTTTTTTTTGGAAATATAATGTGGCAAACGAGCAAGCGGCCATCTGAATCCACCGAAATGGAGAGCGACCGCTACACATAGACATTCTCAATTTCAAATGCGTTGCCTACCCTTAATTGACGGAGAATACGCACATATAAAGGACATTTCCTCTTCCTATGCGTCTCCTCCATTGTCAAATCCACTTTTCCTTCTCATCCTTTCCTCTTAAGAAAAAGGTGGAAAAGGAAAAGGGGCTAAAATTAGGCCTCCCACACCACATTTACACTGATACCGTATTGCCGTAGTTTGTCTCGTCGCAAGGAATAAGGCATTTATTATAGAACACCGCAGATTTCCGTCACCGTACATAATATAAACAAAAAATCTTTTTACTTCTCATTTGATATGCGATTACAGTAAATTATTTCTCTGTGATATTTTCAGGTGAAATACGATCTTGTTGGTACGAACAAGTTCTCAGTGAATCCGGACACTGGCGATATTACCTTGATACAGCCTTTGGATAGAGAAGTAAGTTAACAATATTTAACAGATAAAAACCTAATAAAAATAATTATGCATTACTAAAATGTTGTGTAGAAAATGTTCCCTAAATATAAACGCAAATAAATCTTCAATTAATTTCCCTTTTTATAAATAATCGTATTTTATTTCCAGAGAGAAGATACAATAAAGTTCCTAGTCTCCGTACAAGACCAAGATCCCGAAGGCGTAAATAACCTGATACACAGTCAGCCTATGACAGTCATCGTCTTGGATGAGAATGACAACCCTCCTACATTTAAAAATGTTAGTATCTGTCAACGAAACAAACCCGTTGGTTGATATCGCTATCACCTAGCCCTGGAGTCTTAATTAAATTATTAATGGCCGGTTTCTCAGTTATTTAACTATTCGTTAGTGTTATTGGTTAAGACATGAAATGCTTTTCAATACGTAACATAAGTTTTATTGCTAAAACTTAGGCCAACCTAACACTAATGATGTAATAATTGAAAAGTTCAAACCCAGCATAAGTAAACTAAATCAAAAGATAATATTCTGCAATCTGCAGTAAACTTAACAAAAAAAAATAATCTTGTTTTTTTCAGAGTCCTTACGAGGTGGATGTAGCAGAAAATGAGGATGTTGGAAAGACGATACTTACCAAAATCGAAGTGGAAGATCGAGATTCAGTAGGAGACAGTCTGGAAGTAGGCTGTGTGCCCAGTGAACAGGTTACACTTCTTATAACTCCATCTATCGGTTAAAATATAAAAAGAAATACGACAATTCCGCCTAGTGGACAAAAATGAAACTAATGTTGAACGCGATACTAGCGCCAATCCCACCGAATAAAACTTTTACGTCTTTCTCTTGTAAAGACTTGATATTTGCCAAGTTCTATCCAACTATAGTTAGCTGCATATATTCTAGTATTATTTTTAAAAATATCACTTGAAATATGTACATTTTAATTTCATTAACTGTTTGTATGTATATGTTGTGTTATGTTGACAGTGGCCGCAAGCATGCGAGGTATTCGAAGTGACGACTCTAAACTCCACTGCCAACCACTACACCGGGGCGCTGGTGCTGAAGAAGAAGCTGAACTACAATGAGAACCAGTTCTATCAGTTCCTGTTGTATGCTACCGTAAGTTAAATTTAACCTAGGTTTCTACTGTTGGAACACAGTTTTGTGTTACGGTAGCAGTTTATTGTTAGTCTGTAATATTTTAAAACTGTATAATCAATATTACTCTGTGCGACATTCCAGGCTACGCTGAACAAGTCTGTAATATTCTAGGATATTATACTAAACGTAACTCTATGTTACATTCCAGAACGATACACTGATCGTTATTCCATGTTACATTCCAAAATAGAACACTGAACATTATTCCATGGTACATTCCAGAGTAGAACACTGAACGTTATCCCATGTTACCTTCCAGGACGGCACACTGAACTCCTCGGCGCAGGTGGAGGTGAAGGTGGCGGACGTGCAGGACTCGCCGCCGGTGTTCAGCGGCGCGCTGAGCGGCGCGCTGGCGGAGGACGCGCCGGTCGGCACCGCGGTGCTGACGGTGCGAGCGCGCGACGCCGACCGCGCGCAACCGCGGGACGTCAAACTGGACCTTATCACTAGTATGTTTTTTTTTAACAGGCATCCCTATGACTCCCTCTCGTACCCCTGACATGTTGGGATAAGGGATTTTGGGTACCATGAAAATTTTTACCTAATATCACAAATTACTATCTAAAAATACAAATTTACTATCCTATTATCACAGCTTTCAAATGCTAAGACACCTTGATACCTTAGATACCTTGTTTCAACTAATAAAAAGTGACAGCTCACTAGCGCCCTCTGTTTAAGACTGTCACAAGCCCTTCGTTGTATCAGCTGACTTGTAAGAGCGCACACCGTTGTCTAAACTATCTCATAACTCTTTACTCTCGCTTTGATTCCTATGACCTTATATGGAGGTACACTCATTTTTAGTTGTGCAACTAAACAGTTGAATTTTGTGTAAAACAATCGACAATCGCACAACAGTTGTGCGATAGTTTAGTCAAAGGTGTGCGCGCTGTAAAAACAAGTGAACACAAAAGTGTAATTTTATTTTCCTAAGTAGGTTTTAATTTTTCCGACATATCTAATTGCAATAGTAGTGCCACACTCACCGAGCTAGATATCTTTGACTATACGTTGGATATTTTATTATTATACTAGCTTGAGCCCGCGACTCCGTCCGCGTGGAATTTATAAAAACAAAAGCAAGTACCCTATGTGTTCTTCCAGACTATCCTCAACATCTATGCCAAATTTCATTGAGATCCCTTCAGCCGTTTAGGCTACAAACTCTAACACACATCCATCCATACATCCATCCATCTAAACTTTCGCATTTATAATATTAGTAAGATTGCAATGTGATGCGATAGAATTTTTTTTATTATGTTTATAATATTGACTTTCGTGGATATTAATAGAATTTTATATAATTCATAATATCAATAATGCGATTTAGTGTGCATAGTGGATTTAATATCGTAATTACTTCAGATCCTCTGGATTTCTTCTGGCTGGACAGCAGCACGGGCGAGCTGAAGACTGCCAGGCCACTGGACAGAGAGGCACTTGATGATCCTAACTCACCTTTAAACCTTACTGTTCGGGTAAGTCCTATTTACTTAACCAATTCTTCAATTAGCAAACGTTTGTGAATCACAATCAAATATGCCTAATTAAAAAAAAAACATCAATCGCACAGTAATTTATTTCAATAGAATATTTTAGATACTACATAACTGGGTACTCGACTAAATGACTAGCCCAGTAATAGGCATTAAGAACGCATTATACAGGATTGTTTTGTTAATTACTAATAAATTATATCAAACTAGTTGTTGATCGCGACTTCGTCTGCATGAAATTAAAATATAATAAAAACAGTCTATGTAGCACTGATAACGTAGCTTTTTAATTGTGAAAGAATTTTTGAAATTGGCATAGTAGTTGTAAAACCAAAAATACAAATCGTTCCTTCTTTAGTTTTACTATAGATAAAAAAATCAAATCCTTTTTCTGTAAAAGGTCACCCTGTATATCCTTGAAAATAATAATGAATAAAAAAAATTGCAGGCAACAGAGTTGATTAATGGTATCCCGGCGGTGAGTAACATAACATCGTCAGTGGCGACGGTGACGGTGACCATCCGCGACGTGAACGACGAGCCGCCGCGCTTCAGCCGCCGCGAGTACCACGTCGACGTGCCGGAGAGCCTGCCGGTGGGAACACCGCTGCCGCACCTCGACATGGTGGTCACCGATACTGATCTTGTAAGCTCATAAACAATTAATTTGTGTCCTAGACTATGTTCTATGACTGCCACTTTTAATAAGATCTGTTAAGCTATTCTGGAAATACGTAGTAACATAAATTTATCTAAATTTTCGCATTTATTAAGCAAGATTTGATAGACGTAATCGATTATTTGTTACTGTGGGAGATATTAGTATTGATTTCGCATTTTGATAGAAAATGAATTCTTAATGGTAAAAAACTGGTAAAACAGTTCACAAATGTTTTTGTGAACTGTAAAATGCTAAGTATAACTTTTAAATATTATGATTAAAAATGATTTTTCCAGGGTTCAAATTCCGTGTTCTCTCTGCGTCTGTCGGACGAGATGGGCGCTTTTGTTGTGGAGCCCGCGATCGCCACGGGGAGCGCCACCGTCACCCTAAGACTGAATACTAGCCTCGACTACGAGGACCCCAACCAGAGGAAGTTTATACTAGAGGTTAGTACAATTAAATGGTATAATGACGCCCAAAAAATAAAGTTTTCATGTTCAGTGTTTTGACATATAAAAAGAAAATATTATATTCGTATTGAAGCTACTCATCAATAGATGGTGCTGTATTTTTCACAAAACCGTCGCTAGATGGCGCGATTTTTTAATTTAAAAAATTATCGACACATGGCCCTATAACTTAGAAATATTAAACTAGATGGCGCTGATTGCAAATGTTTCTTGTCCAGGTGATAGCAGAAGAAGTGCACACATCTCCCAAGTTGTCTTCGAAAGCTAGCGTGACGGTGTCACTGAGGGACGTGAACGACAACGCGCCGCGCTTCCCCGAGGGTCCGCACACCGCCAGCGTGCCCGAGGCCGCGCCGCCGGGCACGCGGGTCACTGCCTTGAGAGCCACCGACAGGGATACTGGACGGTAAAAAACACTGTTTTTAAGTTAAACCAATTATTGTATAATTGTTAAAATAAATCAATAATCGAATAGCCTACAAAAGAAGTCCGCAGTAACAAATATTTTAGTTCAATATTTACCCGTACCTTGTGAATTAACCTTTTCAGTTTAATTAATACTTGCAATCGTTATTATCATCTAAGTTTTCCTTCCCCATAGTTTAGCGATATCGATAATCGAAACTTTGTCTCAGAGAAACTTTTGTCTTTTCCCTTTATTATACAGACTTACAGACATATCGTATGTACATAGGTTTGGCACCGAGGGCATAGTGTACGAGGTGTCGGGCAGCGGCGCGGAGCTGTTCGTTGTGGACCGGCGCAGCGGCGTGCTGGCGGTGGCGGAGTGCGCGGCGCCGGGCACGCCGCCTTGTCTCGACTACGAGACCAGGAAGGACTACTTCTTGCAATATAAAGTGAGATTGCTTGTATTTTTGTAGTTATAATGAGAAAAAAAAATGTAAAAAAATGCAGATTTTTGTTATGAGGTAACCCTTAGACAACTCAAAAACTACTGGGCCGATTTCAATAATTCTTTCACCTTTAAAAAGCTACGTTATCAGTGAGTAACATAGGCTGTTTTTTTATTATTTTTCATTTTCACGCAGGCGAATTCGCGATCAACAGCTAGTTATTATTAAAATGAAGCATATAATTACGTACTTGTTGAACTTTAAATTTAACTCTACTACATCTATCTCTTTCTTTCTCCAGGCGACAGACGAGGACGGCAGAGGTCAGTCGACGGTGACATCACTGCAGCTGTCCCTCTCCGACTCCAACGATAACGCACCTGTCTTCCTCACTCCTGTGTACAAGGCTTCTATAGACGAGGATGCTGTTAAATTTGAACCTGAACTACAGGTATGTATGCAAGATTATTTTCTAATTCTAGACTAGACTAGAAATAAAGATAGGTTTGTTTGACATAACCTTTAAAAAAAAACTTTTTAAATGTATTAATTGCTTCAGGTAACCTTGAAATTTGAGTTAAATGAGAGAATTCTTTCTTTTAGCATCGATATGAGATATTTACACTAAGGAGTATTTAGTGGCTGCTTAAGTTGTAGTTAAGGTTATAAAATATAAAGTGAAATATTTGTACAAAAATTAAATTTTATTTTATAGGTGCAAGCGCGTGACGCGGACGTGACGTCAGACATCCGGTACTCCATCATCTACCCTCCCCGCCAGCCCTTCTGGATAGATCCGCAGTCGGGCAAAATCGCCGTCAGGGGGGAAGTCGCCGCTGATAACTCCACTAACAACCTCATAGTCCTTACTGTTCTAGTGAGTGAATACATCTGTTTTTTTCTAATTTTATCTTGTAAATAAAGCATTTTATATAATAAATAATAGCTTATAACATGGAGAGAAAATATACCTTTCTAATGGTAAAATAATTATTGAAATCGGTCCAATAGTTTTTGAGTTTATTAGTTACAAATATAAGATTTTTATTAGTTAGAGTAAAATGCAGTGTTTTTTCAATTTGTAAAATATTGTACATCACTAACATGAAATAGTAAAATAAAGCATTTAAAAATTACTGTTAAAATGGGATAGATAAATAAAATAGTTTTGTACCTCAGGCAACAGATGGCGTGCATAACGCGACGTGTTCAGTAGAGGTGACTGTGCGTGACGTCAACAACCACGCTCCTGTCTTTGACACTGACAAGTATGACGCTGACGTCATCGAGAACGCTCCCATTGGTCAGTATTATAGTTAGACAAGGTTGTCTAGTCACATGGTTCACATGGTAGAAAATGTATAGAAAATAAAAATTTAGTTCCACTTATATCAGGTGATATATAATAAATTCATTTATGTTACTTTGTTGGTCTGTATGTTCATATGCGTTTTCACATATAGTAAAATACAATATTGTATTGAACCTCAACATTATTTAATATTGTTAAAAAGTCATTTTTGATGAATCTTTGAGACTTTAAAAACATATCCATACATTACAGTTTTGATGCGTATTTTAGAATATGGTCATCTATGCTATGACATTTTTTTATAGAATTCTTTTTGTAGATAACAATTTTTTTTCTTAATAAATGAACTCTATACAGGTACGGAGGTAGCGGTAGTGCGTGCTAGCGATCTAGACAGTGGTCTAAACTCCCGGCTGCGGTACTCGGTGCAGCGCGGCGCACTCGACGCCTTCGCAGTCGGCGCAGACAGCGGCGTCGTCACCCTCACTGATACACTCGACTATGACAAGAAGAACACATATTCTATACAAATTATAGCGACCGATATGGGTATATGAAATTTATTTTGCTAAAATTCGACTATAGAATAAAAAAAAAAACTTATGCGCGGTTCACACTTGGCCAGTTGTCAGTTCCGAGTGTCAGTCATAATTTGTATGGATTTGGGTGCCAGATAGCGTTCACTGTACCAGTTGTTTACCAAACCAGTTATTGAGCTCTTCTGGCCATTATAAGTAGATTATTCTTCCAAACTAAGTTGCTATTAAGATTCGTTGAGCCCTTTTGGAGTTACCTTACATCTATTTAAGATAGTAAACGTTCGCATTTGTAATATTTTAAGAATATTGTGTTTAAAAAATTAATTATTTTAAAATTGGGTTTTACGCCATCTAGTGGTCAAACTAAGCAACTTTCAATACTATTGTTTGGTAAAACCAACCGTAAAATGCAATTTACACAATTACATTTATTGACTTGTTAATATTTAACACGTTAACTGCCATTGTTTTATCGACTTAAATAAGAAAATAATATAGTGTAATTTAACGTGTTAACACTAAATTTATTCCAGGTATCCCCAGCCAGACTGGTACCACGGAGTTAACAGTCCACGTAATCAACGTGAACGACAAGAAGCCTATCTTCACGCCCAGCGTACAGAGAGCCGAGGTGTCAGCGGACGCGGAGGTTGGAACGGTCCTGCATAAACTGGTGGCTGTGGATCCTGACGTCACGGACCCCAGTCAGCTGCTGTTCGAAGTATCGCATGAGACGCCCATACGAGCCGTGGATACTAACGGCAATGAGGTTTGTGGCTTATTAAAAACCGTATTATTCAAAAATATATTGCGATTGCTGACAGCCTATGTACATGGCAAGGAAGTATGTTATTATAGTAATAAAAATGATTATTACTGAATAGTTTTTAGTCCAAAGAGCTAAGAGGCTGATTAATAACATATTTTAAACATTAAACATTAAAGCTATTGCCCGTGACTCCGTCCGTGTAGAAATAAGAAAAAACAAAAGTAAGTAGCCTAAATGTTCTTCCAGACTATGTATTACATCTGTGACAAATTTCATCCAGATTCGTTCAGCAGTTTAGGCACATTCTAACAAACATCTATCTAAACTTTCGTATTTATATTAGTTTTAGTAAAAAAAAGAATTAAAACGTGCTGTAATTGCTGACATCTTATAAGTAGTGTGTGGTTATGAGTATAGACTAGCTGTTCCCGTGCGGCTTCATTCGCATGAAATTATGAAAGTTTTATTTAATTGTTTACATTTGTCAAATTTGTCAAAATGACATGACATGACACGACTAACCTTAGCAATCTTTCTTTCTTGATGTTGGCAGCAACTTATGGTCTCTTTCCCACATTAGGGTTTTTATCCAAGATATTTAGCCCCTAAATTTAATGGCGTTAAAATATATAGCCTAAAGCGTGACGTAAGTGTAGGACTTTTTAATAAAAAAAGAATTATTTAAAAAATATGCTGTATTTGCTGACATCTTAGGCAACAAAGAAGTGTGTGTTTACGCTTTATTATAATAGTATAGGTAATTAAATAGGATTTCACATCGTAGGTGTTGGACGCGGGTGCGCTGGGTTCGTGGTTCTCAGTGGGGGGCGCGGGCGAGGTGGCGGTGGCGGGCGCTCTGCGGCGCAGCCTGGCCGCCGTGCTCACCCTGCCCGTGCAGGTCACCGACACCTCCGCAGCCACCTTACAACGATCATACGGTAAACACACAAGATAAACTTGACAGGTACAGTCGCGGAAATACGCGGTGCTCCACTTGTACTCTTGTACTGCCTTGTTCCTTGTAATGAGACATCGCATTAATAACTTTGTCGAGAGTACTTGAATATTTTTTAACATAAGTGTACATCATTTTGTACTATACTTTTACCACTTGACTGATTTTTAAATCCATTAATAATAATAATTTATTTTTATTTTAAAATCGCTCAAATGGTGAAAGTATAGTATCATGTACTCTGCTGTCAAAAATATTGTCCATACTACGAGTCGACTAAAAAAAATTTAATTCGTTTATTTCCACTGGCTTTTGTAAGCAATACCGTCTGCGAGGAAATTAAAAGACAGTACTAAGTAACCTGTGTTTTTTTTTTTCAAATTTTATACCACAAATTTCATCACAAATTCACAACGATTGATCTATCTAAACTTTGGAATATACAGGATGATTCTTAACGGATTGGTATTTCCGATTTTTTTTACAAAAAAAAAATAACTGAGTTAAGGATCACCCTGTATTATACAATATTTACATGATTAAAATGCACTATTTTCATATTCCAGGTGAATTAATAATAACGATAGTGGATGTGAACCGGTACGGGCCGGTTTTCACGGAGCCGGCGTACCTGGAGTCCGTACTGGAGGAGCAGCCCGTGGGAACCGTGCTTAATACGTACTCCGCCACCGACAGAGAGACACCTATCGCCAGTATTGTTATATACCCACCTACACCATATTTCCAGATAGATAATGTAACTGGTATGTGGGATTTTTTTAAATTAATTTAACAACAAAATATATCAAAAAAAGAAGGATGTTTCTCTTTGTCACATTTTAAGAGTCTAGTAATGATTTTTTTTATTTATTTAGATTTAGATATACAATAAATTTTGGTACTACAAATTTACTAGCTTACAAAACAAAATAGATATTTTTTCTCAGACTATCTTCTACATCTACGACAATTACAAGATCCATCCATACATCCATCTGAACTTGATAATATTAACAACACTACATAAGAAGCAATAAACTTGCAAACGTACCCATTTTCATTGCAATTAAGTATACGCAAATTCCAGGCGTAGTGAAGATCGCGCAACGCATCGACTACGAGCAAGTGAAGCGTTTGAACTTCACATTAGTGGCGTACGACTCCGGCGTGCCGCAGCGCTCCACGCCCGCTAGTGTATCTATAGATGTTATCAATATAAATGACGAGGAGCCCGTTTTCGCTGCTGCCGAGTATGATGCAGCCGTGTTGGAGAATGCGGTCGCTGGTACCAGTGTCCTTACTGTTACTGCCGTGGATAAAGATGAAGGTAGACTAAAAAAATATTTGTCAATTAACAATAAAGTTTGAATTCATTTGTTTAAATTGTCAAGACTTCGTCTACATGGATAAATATAACCTATGTTATCATTACTAATGTTATAAAGAGGAAAGATTTGGATTTTTGTATGTATTGAAATAACTCAAAAACTACTGGCTCATTATAAAGCTTTTTTTTAACGTGGGGAAATGCCTAACGCATACCACCCTTGCAGGGACAAGGGTGGTTATGTCGGATTTGCGCCGACTAAAACCCCACGGTGGCCTCCAACTGCCATAATAAAACTATTTTATCACTGAGTAAGAAAGGCTATGTTTTTACTATTTTTAATTTCACGCGGGCGAAGTCACGAGCAAAACCTAGTTGAATGATAATGCAGCTATCTAATAGTGACAGAATTTTTAAAATTAGTTCAGTAGTTTTTGAGTTTGTTATATGTAAAATACAAATCTTTCCACTTTAAGCTTGCTACACGGCTGTTTACACGATACACGCAAAACATTAACTGTCAGTTAAACTGTACAGTTCTTGGTTTTGTCTATGTCAGTTTTAACTGTAGATTCCGCTTGTCATATTAAAACTACAATTGAAACGAAATATGTATGAATGAATGAATGAATGAATGAATGAATGAATATGTATTTATTGCCACAAAATAGAAATTACATAAAAGGACTTATTCTAAAGGAAACAAAATCGTGGCAAAAGGTAGCCAGCTCAGCTTATGCAGGACGGACTAAGCCGTTCCTTCCAATATGTGTAGTAGGCTTTATAATATTAGTATTGATAACCGTTCTATGATATTAATCGTTATTGAGTATAGAAATTAACATTTTTATATATTAATTTACAGGAGAATTCGGTGAAATAACCTACAGTATATCAGGAGAACTGTCCAGTTTGTTCACAATCGACACAAATACTGGAATGATATCAGTGGCAGAGGGCGCTGTTATCGACAGAGAGAACATCACCGACATCTATCTGCGCGCGGTGGCAACTGACAACGCGCCGCCACAGATCAGAAAAACTACAAGCGTTCCTGTGAGTATACTACTTATATGCTCCAGTATGTCAATAGGAGTGAATGTATTGCACTCCTCTGTGGCAAATAATGTAAAACAACTTTATGTGCTTAGTTGTAAGGTTCTTTTTTCCTTAACCGTAAATTCTAGATACTTTAAATAGAATGCCACATATGCTCAGTCCTACCCTGAGAGACTATAGCTGTAAACAAAAATTCAAACATATATTAATACTAGCTTTCGCCCGCGACTTCGTCCGCGTGGAATTTAAAAAAAAAACAAAAGTGAGTAGCCTATGTGTTCTTCCAGACTATCCTCTACATCTATGCCAAATTTCATCGAAATCCGTTCAGCCGTTTAGGCTACAAACTCTAACAAACATCCATCCATCCATCCATCTAAACTTTCACATGTAATATTGTTTGTAGGTGCACATAAAAGTGATAGACGAGAACGACAACGCGCCGGTGTTCAGTCAGAAGGTGTATAAGAGTACGATTGCGGAAAATCTGCCGCTTGCGCCCGCCGCGGCCATTTTGCAAGTGCGTGCGGAGGACAAGGACGAGGGGGACAACGGGAAGATCCGCTACAGCATTGAAGATCAGAGCGAACCAGGCAAGCTTTCGAAATTGATAACTAGATGGCGCTATTGTTAATTTCTAAATTTTACTATTGAGCGATTTTTTTCAAATTTTGAAACTCTTTCAATAATTTTCTCTATTTCTATCGTTCGGTCGTTTATTGAGACAGTATTTCAAAAGATTAGGATACGGATTGAGATTTTCGATTGATAATATTGCATATTGAGACTGGCCGTTAGTGGTTTATAACCCTTTGCTTTATAGTGTCTCTAAGTTAAAAGTTTCAACCTAATATATTATGAATTATTTGTAATCACCAGATACATTTGTCGTGGAAGCCAGCAGCGGCATCATCTCCCCAGCGAAGGCGGTGGTAGGGAACACCACGTACCAAGTGACAGTGCGCGCGGACGACGGGCGACACACGGCGCGAGCGCGCGTACACGTCGCCGTGCTGAGTGTCAACAGACACAGCCCTGTGTTCGTGCAGCCGCCGCCAGAACAGCGATACATTGAGATACCTGAGGTCAGGAACGTTACTTGTAAATGGTTTAAGATTTCAATCATAGATGGCGCTGTTACAAATTGTAGCTAAATATATTCAAACAAGATGTTATGATTGGCTATAGTTAGTGCGTGTGCCTTTAATAAGATAGGCTATAAAACAGAGTATATACGAAAACTATTAAAACCTGCAAATAACTTTCTTAACGAAATCGTATTTAGTGTTGTGAATGTCCATAGGTGTCGGAATTTCTCTCTTCTACTGTGAAAAATTTTATTCTGTTTGCTGTTGAATTTTAAAAACTGTAACTATTCTGGCAATATAGCCAGTTGTGGTATCTTAATATACAAAGTTGACAAGGGTTACAAATTAGAATAATTACTACAAAAGTGCGCATTCCAGCTATTAGCAAGTTACAATAAGATACATATTTTTCCCCAGAACGCAGCTCAGGCGGATTATTTAATAACAACAATAAAGGCAACAGACTCTGACAGCGGAGAGAACGGCCGCGTGTCGTACTACCTGAAAGTGGACAACCGCAACGTACGCGACACGCCGGAGTTCAGCCTGGACACAGACACGGGGGAGCTCAGGACTAAGACATTCCTGGATAGAGAACATAAGGCTGAATATCAGGTCATTTGTGTAGTTCGATAAATCTTAATAAGATTTTGACAAAAAGCGCCATCTATTAGCTGCTTTTTAAAACATAAAAATTAAAACTTTCAATGTGGTAAATATCCTAAAGTACAATTATAAGGACTATGATCGGTGGATTGCTGTCATCATCATCACCTTTTATTTGGCCTCAGTTGATGATGAAGCCCAATGAATTCCACAGGATGCGGGCCTCCCTCCCACATCCTACGACATCCATGGTATATTAAATCGTTGTTCTTGAACTATATACATCTATTTATTTATTCAAAAAGGCCATATTTATGGCAAATAATGCACATTTTTTATAAATGTATTTTCTTTACTTAAATATCCGTGTCTCCTTTACTTTATTAAGCCAACAATAACTTCTCTTACTTCATATTAACAGCTAAATAAGTGGTAATAATGACAGTTGGTGATAGCTGCGGTGGACAACGGCACGCCGGCACAGTTCGAGAGCCTGCGGCTGCTGAGCGTGCTGCTGGCGGACGACGACGACAACTCGCCGCGCTTCTCGCAGCGCCACTACCGCCTCGCCATCTCTGAGAACATGCCGCCGGGTGTCATTGTCGGTGAGGATATAACCAGGGGGTCTTTCTTTGCGATTTGGGGGTCCTTTAATCGAAATCTCAAGGAACTGTCGTTGTTTTTTATATGAGAAGAGGGCAAATGAGCGGCGGTAACACAGAGGTTAACACTATTAGATTACAATGGAGTTCCAGCTGCTTGTTTGCTTTCTTCTTGTACAAAAAGGGTGTATAATTGTTATTCAAGAGGGGGGAGCCGATGAATAAGAGGGGGGGGGCTATCCGTTGATCAAAAGGAGGGCTGTACTGTATGCTTGGGACGTCTGCTCCTGTCGGTGGCTCGGACACGACTGACTTGCTGACATGACACCATGACACCAGTAAACAGTGTGGCCATACACTACAGGGGCTATCAGAGAATCAAAAGGGAACTTATCTGATGGTCAAAAGAGGAGGGATGCTATACTTGTTTCTTTCCAAAGATAATGATTATCATCTTGTGGTCCAATTTGTAATTTAAAAAGTTACAATTCGTTTTTTAGTTATTTATATAGGTCTATATGGAAGGCAGCTTAGTATTTTGAGTAATTTATTTTTGTTATACATATCTAAAATCTCTAGGGGGTTTTTAACAGTAATTTAGTAAACTTAAATTTAACTTATAGGAACAGTGAAGGCGATAGACAAAGACTCAGGAGACAACGGCAAGGTGTACTACCACATCCTGGAGGGCAACCGCGAGGGCGCCTTCACGCTGCACAGGACACAGGGCATCCTCAGAGCCAACACATCCTTCGATAGGTAACATTAAATAAGAAAATATTTTATTGTATCAAAATAGCTATTACCAGTGATTCTGTTTGCGTGCAGTAAAAAAAAAACACTAAAGTAAGTAGCCTAAGTGGACTTCGAGATTATTCTCTAGATTTATGCTTAATCTCTTCGAGATCCGTTTAGGCAACAAACTCTAACAAACATCCATCCATCCATCCATCCATTTATAATATTAGCAAGATGTGTTTTATCGAGTCATGGATGTTTAAATAATGTGTCATTGATTAGCAACTCAAGCCTTTCTAAGAGACGCTTGAATCTATCAAATCAAGAGACAGTTTATAGATTTTCATTTAACCATAAAACCCTTAGTGCGAATTTTCTGATTATTAATGTTTTATTCTTGCTATATTTTCCAGGGAAAAGCAAGATGAATATACAATGACGATCTACGCGAGTAACAATCCGATATTGGAGCACGCGGCGGCCATCTTGAACTCCATAGACAACAGCAGCGACAGCCAAGATGGCAGCGTCGCCGCCGTCACTGTTACCATACTCGATGAAAACGATAACGAACCGAAATTCGGACAAGAAGTTTATTATGCAGGTAAATCTTAGTTTTTTTAATCGGTTGAAATACTTGTCAGTGTAATTTACACCAGAATTACATTGTCTTGTGTACAAAGAGGCTACGAAAATACATTCGGTTCGATTCGTTACAAATCTGATGTGTGTAGGCAAAACTGCTGGAGAGCGTCGGTGGCTCAGTGGTTTAAGCAGTTGACTTGTAATCTACAGGTCTTGGGTTCGAATTCCGCCATGTACCAATGTGATTTTCGATTTTTCGAATTTATCCGACGTTCTTACGGTGAAGGAAAACATCGTGATGCCTGCACATATCGGCGAAGAAATTCAAAGATATGTGTGAAGTCAACCAACCTGCATTGGGCCAGCATGGTTGACTATGGCCTAGTTACCCCTATAAGAATAGGCTCCGAGCCCCTCGGTGGGGATATATAGTGAGCTGGTGATGATGATAGTACTTTTCAAACAAGTTACCGGTTAAAATCTCTGCCACAAGCCAAGTCCTGCTTACTGAAATGGTTGCTAACTTTAAATTATAATGACACTGAGAACCTTTTGAAAATTTCTACC
>NW_013525292.1:494602-495765 GCF_000836215.1 Papilio polytes
CTGCCGCTCGTGCAGGCCGACAGGCTGCATGACGACTGGTCAGATACCATTGCTATTGGGATACTTCTTTTCAAATGCTCAAGGACATAGACGTACTATGGTTAACTTTGTATTTTTCCACTGTGACTTAGAGAAGAGCGCCTAAGATATCTGAAAAGTACTATACTTGTTTTGTTGAACAGTTATCTGTTTTCTCAACTAGATGGCGTTGTTTTTAATTTTTATCTTTATTACAGTAGGACATTAAAATTGGAAATTACACATCTGATTCAAAGTTCTTTAAGAAAACCTGTAGTACAGTTATTAGTATAAAAGAACTTTTATCTGCGACTGCGGCGCGTGGAATTAAAAAAAAAACTAAAACAAACATAACTAACATATGTGTTCTTCCGACTATTAGACTATCCTCCACATCTATGACAAATTAATTGAGATCTCTTCAGCTGTTTACAAAACCAACAAACATCCATTCACTTACCTAAACTTTCACATTTATAAAATTAGTAAAACGCCTCATTACAATAAGCTATTATTAAGACGTCAAATGATGATCAGGTGCGAGATCCACCTTCACGCGGTGGACCCTGCGACATACGAAGTGCTCCCAGTGGAGCGCGTGCTGCAGGCCATCGACGGCAAGTACGACCAGCTGAAGGACGTGTACCAGGAGTTCGGCGTGGAGACGCTGGTGGCGGCCAGCGCCGCAGCACAGCCCGACACCTTCGACCCTGCACTGGCTGCCCTGATAGCGCTGCTCATCGTGCTCTTCACTGGCATCGTCACCTTCGTGGTTGTCTGCGCTTGCCTTAAACATTGGTAAGTGTCTCAATTGGCACGTAGGGAATACGGATACTCTTTGGTGGGATGTGCCAACTAAAGTGTTACATACTCATTTACTTACCAACTATATCGATTATGTTCTAAGTAAAGCTCGCTACAGACGCTTTTGGGAATTTTAATTGAATAGTCCAGTTATAACTGGCCGTGTGTAGCAAGCTTAATTTTATTGTAAATCATTGGTTCAAAATTTATTTACTCTTTCAAATACATTTATGATTTATCCTTCGATTCAAGCAAGAATTGTTGTAGACATTTAAAGCTATTTTGTAATAGACCTGCCCATGATGGACTTCAACCAAGAAAATATGATTGTTTCCCGTTAA
>NW_013525292.1:495947-501944 GCF_000836215.1 Papilio polytes
CACAGACTAGGTTCTATCTATCTATACTCCTATTCTAATATATAAAGAGGAAAGATTTGTATTTTTGTATGTATGGGAAAAACTCAAAAACTATTTTGCTGATTTCAAAAAAACTTTCACCATTAAAAAGCTACGCTATCAGTGAGTAACATAGGCTATGGTGTTTTTTTGCATTAAATTCAAGCGGATGAAGTCTTGGGCGAAAGCTAGTAAAAAATCGAGAAAAAATTTTTTTTTTGTATTCTTGTATGTATTGTGATAACTCAATAACTATTGGGCCGATTTTAAAAATTCTTTCACCATTAGAAAGGATATTTATCTGTGAGTAACATAGGGTATATTTTATTATTATTTATGTTGAAGAAGTATTAATAAACAGCATATTTGTGGACCATTGTATCCCCAGGCGGACAACACGTACGCGACGATAGCGGGCAGCGCGGCGCAGTACGGCGCGCAGTACGCCACGCTGGCCGGCGACGAGCCCTCGCCGCTGGAGGCCGCGCTCGGCTTCCAGGTAATAAACATTAATCAATACCAATATACCCGATTTTGTAATCATTTTACCTCTTACAGGAGGATTTTGAGGACCAATAACCTGTATCAAATTGACAAACTTTGGGAAATATTTCATACTACCCAAACATTCGCATATCCATCTATTACGGTGGCTAACAATGAATTCTATTTTTCTATGGAATATTCTCACGTTTTTCAACGTTCCTAAACTACATGTGTATATGTTTTTAAATTATCGTCAACAATTAATTAAATGGGTTCAAAATACAAAGTGAATCAAATTAACACTATTTTAGTTAAAAATAAAGGTATAATACATGTAACTGTATATAACAGGGCAGTACATTCAAGCCGCCTTCCCCCGAAACCCCGGAGCCTCCGCCGCGGCCCTCCGCCCTCGGCCCCCCGCACTGGTAAGATGCAATATGAATAACTAATTATACAAACCTACTAACTTGTACTAACGTGTTCTTCCAGACTATCCTCTACATCTGTACCAAATTTCACCGATATCCGTTTAGCCGATTAGGCTACAGATTCTAACAAACATCCATCCATCCATCCATCTAAACTTTGGCATTTATAATATTAGAATAAGATAGATATCGCCTTTATAACACTGTAGACTAACTTATAGAAAACTGACACAGTTATGTCAAATTACTAATATTATAAATGCAAAAGTTTAGATAGATAGATGTTTGTTAGAAGATATATCCTAACCGGCTGAACCGATCTTAATGAAATTTGACATAGATGTAAAAACATAGTCTGGAAGAACTATAGGCTATTTACTTTTAATCTGCACGGACGAAGTCGCAAGCAAAAGTTAGTCTAAGTTGTAAAAATCAATTTTAATTGATTCTTTCACTCGGAATGTCCAAGTCAGGATGGCCGAGCGGTCTAAGGCGCTGCGTTCAGGTCGCAGTCCACTTCTGTGGGCGTGGGTTCGAATCCCACTTCTGACAATAACTTTTTTTGCACTTAAATTAACTTAATCTCATTTTTTAAGTACAAGTTCTATTGTTAAGATTATTGTAGAATATTATATTAAAAAACAATTTTTTTCCAGAATCTTCGACGGCAATAGGTGTACAGAATAATGAACTTTACGGACAATGTAAATATAGCTCATAATGCAATGTGCATGTTGACGAAGTATTATTTTAACTAAGAACTTTTAACAATTTTGTAATTTTAAAATGTTTAGTTATAACCAATATGGAAATAACCAATTTTCCATGTATAGAAAATCTGCAAGATAACTGTTATTAAATATGCGTTTATTTCATAGGCAATCTGAATTTAAAAATTCCAGTAACTTTAAAAAATAAACTTCAAGTATTTTTTCATGAATTCATGTTCAAAAAACGAACTAGTCAATGGATTATTTATTCAAAGTATATTAAATCTAATACATCGTCAACGTCCATTAAATAACTAGTTTAGACCAGTTTTAGTCAGATTTATCTAGATTTAAGACTAACTTGTGATAAGTACGCGTGTTAAATATTGACTTAGGTATAAAAATATGTAAATGAACATAAAAGTTTCCTTTATTACGTAAATTACGTATACATTTGTGTTTAAGATATTTACTAATTGCAAAGAATCTCTACTTTATTTAACGGTAAATAAATGACATAAAATGTAAATTATGTTTTAAATTATTATTAATAAAGCTACGTATAAAATGTGGTAATTTAGTATTTCATATATAAAGTGCCAAGTCTTACCGTTAAATTATTTATATGCATTTAATACACAATTTTACACAATAGGTGTCGTCAGGTGGTGATACTAGGCTAGATCTGGGGGAGACCATTAATGTCTTTTCAAAGTAGTTTTTATATCTTTTTTAATTTTTTTTTTTCATCTATCCATTTGGCGACACCAATGTTTTAACACATTTGTAAAAACACAAATACAGATTTTAAAAAAGAAACCCTAATTTTATTGCCATAGTAATACGTTGTAAAGTGTACAAATAAATTTATTTTATAGTAATAAAATGTAAATATATACCTATTTTTTATATTTGCAAAGTATTTAAAACAACGAATTAGTAATATACAAATTTTAAAAAATAACTGCGTTTTATTTCACGATTTCTAAAAAACCTCATCCCAATTTACCCATAACTATGTAAGCCTTGTTTTAAAAACAAGTAAACAAGGTTTAATCTGTAACATTTGTTTTTGTACTAACAATAATTTGATGGAGAGTCTAACGGCTCAATATTGAAACAACATTTAAAGTAAAGCCCCACTTCAATTACAAAATCCAATAAAATATTGACGTTTATTGTAAGCGGTGTTTACAAAGTTTTTATTCGTTTCAGAATTGGGCCGTTTTTCCCTTTCTTCATTTATTACTTTCTCTAATCCTATTATAACACAGTCCTAAAACATTCATAACTGTTCTAATGTTTTGCAAATTGTCGGAGAAACTCGACCTTAGACATTCTTCGAGCTCGTTAAGGCAATTATTCATTTTATCCAAGAGATCTGACATTGTGTCTAACTTCAAAAGTATCAGTCTCTCAAATGTAGAATCGTAGTTATCTCTTTTTATCTGTAAAATGTTAGAAAGTTGACATTTATAGCGAAACAAAAATTTGGACATCAAAGTAAACATCGACATACAGCGCCATCTATGTGAATGAATCTTAAACTTGTTTGATAGCAAACTACGTAAAAGTGCTATGGCTATGTATGACTTTTTAAAGTCCTTTTTACTCACATACTCAGCCAGACACCGATCAGCAGTCTCTTTGTCGCCTGGATTATCAACTTCACATAAATTCGATAGATATTTGTAACTTTTACGCCATTTCCTTATCTGAAACATTAACAACACACAATAAATCTCTTCTATTAGACATCTAGAATAGGTATTACTTATATCAAGGAAATGATGCGTTAAAAGTGTAAAGATTAAGGTTCTCATCACACTAATATTATAAATGCGAAAGATTAGATGGATGTTTTTAAGAGTTTGTAGCCTAAACTGGTGAACGGATCTCGATGAAATTTGATACATATGTAGAGCATAGTCTGGAAGAACACATAGGCTACTTACTTTTGTTTTTTATTCCTCACGGACGGAGTCGCGGGCGAAAGCTAGTAAAGTTACTAAAACTAACAATTAAGAGTAATTAATGTAACTAGTTTAGAAGGTACTAATCTGCTACAATTACCTCTTTTTCCACTTGGTTAACAGCTTTCATTCTGTCTCTGTCAGCAGAGTTTGCGACCTTGAGGCATTGAGCCTCTCTCTCGAAGTAAGATCGCTTAGAATTTCTAATTTCTTTGTTGTGTAATCTTAAACATTCCTTCCACTAAAAAAAAAACATCACAAACAAAAACTGTCACACATACAGCCGAATATTGAAACGAATTCTAAACACTTCGCATAATAAACGCCCTTCACGAATCCCTGAAGGATAGCAATATTATTTTTGCTATTATTTGACGCGCACCTATTTAAGTACCTTGAAATCATTTCTTAAGTGTCTTCCTAAGTCCTCAATTAAGGACTAAGTGGAGCAGTAAATGTTTGATGGTGAATTTTTTGGTTTGAATAACTACAAAAGATGTCCAGCTAGGAATTATGTAATTTGACATACCTTAGTGTTCAAACTAACTTTCTTAAAGTTATGCTCTCTATGTCGCGTCATCTCCAGCCTGTAGTGTGACGTTATATTCACTTGCTTCATCTGAAATTCCGTTGTCCAGTTCGCCAGTAGTAGTTTGTCGTTCTTGTCCAACTCATGTGACGTGTTTATGTTTGTTTGACATTGCTTTAACACTGTCTCTACCTCTGTTGAGGTTAACTGAAAGTTGACAATTGTTTGCAACGTAAAATAGCGTTATAAGAGCATGTGCACCTTTGACTAAACTAGTTGATTGGATTGCAAAACAATGGATTAAGATTCAAGGCTAACTAAATCTTACCTCGCATTGGATTGTAGAAAAATGTACAGTTATAAAAAACAGCACACAACACAAATGTGCAAGCATTGTTGTTCAACTAATCCCAGCTAAGTTATCTTGTCAATGCAAAACTATGTTCTAGGAGTCAAGAACAAGTAGAGTTAGCAAAACATAAATTGAGAAATATCGTTGTTTTAAATCTTGAGTCAAATTGTATTTTCTCAGTCTTTTGTTTCGTTCTGTACACTTTAACCATGTTCTGAATAAAGCGCATGGTTTCATAAATAAAATATTCTTCTCATCCTCTCCTAAATGAGAAAAAATATATGCTTTCCATACTCTTGTTCAATGAAATCTCGGCAACATAACATGAATTGTAAGAAAATTGTTCGTCACTAACTTGTTTTTCCGACAGTACTGTAAATCACGATAACCCCAAGTTGATACCGGCTTCGACTTCGATTATTATGCACTCTGTACGCATACATTACGTTCAAGAGCACACGTTTTAATACAAATACAACAGTCGTATGTAATACTTAGATATACATACAACAGACAGATTTATAGAAAAAGGTACACATATAAAAGTGTCATCTCACGCATAGTCGTCAAGAGCCTTCCCTAAGTGTAGATTTTTGATAAATTTAATCTATTGTTATAAATTTCGATATGAATGACTTTTTAAAAAATATATGACAGTCGAGCGGTAATATGAGCAATACTGGTGAATTATTATAAAACGAATACATTAAGGCAACTACGTAAAAGATATCGAACGTTCCGTGGCGACGACTAGAAATGTACTGAGCTACTGAGGTCCTGAAGGCTAGAGAGCTTGTTAGCGACTAAGCGACTGAGTGCAACTGTCTAAGCGACTGAGTGCAACTGTCTAAGCGACAGCCACTAAGCGACTGAGTGCGCCTCACTCCTTGCAAAGACTTTTATAAAACTACCCCCCACTACTACTTCCGTTTCTATTATTTTGTAACACTATAGAATTTTTAAGCTATCTAACACTTCAATGACAATTAAAATATCAATGGAACCTCACTAAACGATCGTGTCTGAAATGTGAAATGCAAATTTTGCATAACAAAGCTTTAAAACGATTATTTATAATGCACCAAAAGCACACTACGCTACTTAGACAACAGCGAAAAAAAGGTAAAATTGCAAAATTGTCGCTTACAACAGTCTACGTAGAAGCCAGCGATGTATGGTTGTCTGATGATGATAATTTTTACCGTTAAGTCAACATAATACGAAACTAAAATAAAACAATCGATCTACAATAAACATTTATTACAAAAATACATTTATAATACTTTAAAATTTACATTTTACTTGTACTCATCATTACCAAATTGTACTTTCAACTTACAACTATTATTAAAATAATTTAATTTGATGACTATCACAGAGCGACTAAAATATGTGCAAATTTCTCTCATTCCAGAGAGGCCGGAGGCCTAATTTAAGTCCCTTTCTCTTTACCATCCTTTTCTTATAAGGAGAGGTTGGGAAGGGGAAGTGGATTTGA
>NW_013525292.1:502967-519100 GCF_000836215.1 Papilio polytes
CTGTACCTTATTGAGATGCATTCTCAGCACTATCATGTGGGATTGTAAGAACTTTTCGTGATTCTCCGCGTTGAAGCTAGCGGCGACGTGCGCGTCAAACTCGATCTTGTGAAGGCGACTATCGAATTGTGCCCGACATGATGACGGCTGGAATTATAAAAAATAAAACTAAATCTGTGGAAGAATTTCTTGTAAAAGAATTATATTTGAATTCATCAACAGTTGCCCTCCATATCACAGGAATATTATAAATGCGAAAGTTTAAATGGATGGGATATTTGTTAGAAGGTTTCTCCGAATCGTTTCGATGAAATTTGGTAAAGATATAGAGCAAAGTCTCAAAGAATACATAGCTACTTACTAAGTTTTTTTTTTTTAATTCCAGGCAAAAGTTAGTACAATATAAATGAATGTTCGTTTGATGATAAATCATATAAAAGACACGTAATAATATAAAAGACATATAACAAAGTCTTTAAAATGAAATTGTTCATAAATAGAACGTGTAACTCATCCACGGGCCATCAAAACTGGAGCCTCATTTCAGTTCTGTATCGTAAATTATATCGCGAAAACCATAAACAATCGACAAACAACTGAAAACTATTACTTTGCTCTTGAACTATTTACATCTGCATACTTTTATTATCTGTTAATACTGCATCTGTGCAAAGGTCACTATTTGAAGTTATTTTCTTAAACAATTATCCTTGGACAAGATGTTTAAAAGACTATGAACAATGTAATGCAACTTATAAAGCAGCGTTGCATTATAGTTTATGCATTACTTTATGACACAATAACAAGCGACCTCGTCGATGCAGACGTTTGCTTTTTTAATTTGCACATGAATTATCTATGCCACATCCTGTTTCTGTCAGATTTCCCGCGCTTTGACATTTATTAATAAAAAAATCATCTTGGATATAGACTACAGCCTGTTATAGGAAATAGCCCAGCAATCGATTTATTTCATTTATTTTTTTATTATTATTTATTGATATTACATTACTTTATGACACAATTACAAGCGACCTCGTCGATGTAGACGCTTGCTTTTTTAATTTGCACATAAATTATCTATGCCACAACCTGTATCTGTTTTCCCGCGCTTTAATATTTATTAAATAAAAATGCGTCTTGGACATAGATTAGAGCGTGGAATAGCTTACTAATTAGTTTATTTTAGTTTAGTATTATATCGTGATTCATTCAAAATGTAATTTCGTCTACCGTAACGACTGATTACAATTAATTACTCATCATTATAAGGTTGGACATTTGGCATGAATGCAATTTAGGCAAAA
This sequence comes from Papilio polytes, assembly GCF_000836215.1. NCBI lineage: Eukaryota > Metazoa > Arthropoda > Insecta > Lepidoptera > Papilionidae > Papilio > Papilio polytes. Next base: position 504,275 of record NW_013525292.1, read on the forward strand.
CGCCACTACTAGGCCATTGCGTTTATTTTACGATATGACGTATTCATTGATTTACTCCTGGGCTAAATTAATGAATTAAAAACTTTGAACCACTCGAAACAAAGTTCTCAAAACTATAAATGTGATGACAACAGTCAAGAAACACCGAAAATCATACCCCGAATGTGTCAACAACTAGTAATAGCATTAAAATGGCTAAATATAAATAGCTTGATGCAATAAGCAATAACTATAGTTTCTGTATATTTCGTTCGTTCGTGACAGAATTACGCGCGGTCTTTTTAATCGACTTCCCAAAAGAAGGAGGTACTCAAATCGTCTGTATGTTTTTTTACATCAAAGACCTATCTTCTGTTGTAGATATGACCATATTTTGCACCATTTGCATAAAAATACAACGTAATAGCAATGTTTGAACCAAATTATTTAATCGAGAATTCAACAAAGTCTTACCTAGAATCGCTAAGAGGTCTTATATTATGATAAAGCTTCGCTAAGGTACTGTTAAAAATCGTTATATGACCAGTGAAACCATTCGTTTGGTTTGATAACCTCATGAAATGGGTTTCCCAACTGTTTGAGTTTACTCCGTTGAAACGTAGGTTAACATAACACTGATGAAGCACCAGGTAATGATAAAATAAATGGAGACTTCAGAAACCCAACATGAATGCAGTTATCATGTGACTTCAACGCAAAAAAGATAATAAACGTTTAGTAATCTCCATTACGTCGTTAATGTACGGAATACGTCGACAATACTTGTCATTTTATTGACTGAATGACTGCACATCGATCTGATTAGACCTTGTCATTCAACCTATTGTAAACAATTGCAAGTCAAGCAAATTATACTGCGATAATGAATTTATTAAAATAGTAGCTGAAGTGTTTTAAAATTAAATTGTCTCTAATATATTTTCCGATCCGTTTCTAAATTGATTATTAATTTAGCTATAAACGTTGTTTGTCATTTGCGGATTTTACTTTTTTTTAAATTTGGTTTTTATAGCGATTAAAATGACATCAAGGAGTATAAAAAGTCGACTTAATTCGTTAATTATTTGCAATGAAATTAATTTTGCATTTATCGTTGCATCGAGTGCATTCTATTTGCAATTTCAACAATTTTAGTGTTCAAATTATATCTAGATTAGATCTGTAGTTCAAACGCGAAGACAAGAAAAAGTTTAATAGTAATGGCCGCACTCTGATCTTCTGCCAAATCTATGACGTCACTGAGTCGACCTTACATTAAAATTTTGTACGATATAATTAAAATAACGGACAGATTGACGGATTGACGTATACTATTACGAAAAGAAGGATAAATGTAAGGACAAGTTTTCAAATATTACTTTAGGGAATATACCCGTTGGTTACCATGTCGTTTAAATTTAATTAACCTGGTAAACGGAAACTACATAACATTTTCCCCCATTAATAAAACATTTATTAATCAATTAGCTTTTGACCGCGACTCCGTCCGCATGGAATTAAAAAAAAAATGAATAGCCTATGTGTTCTTCCAGATTATCTTCTACGCCTATGCGAAAATTCATCGAGATCCGTTCAGCCGTTTAGGCTACAAAGTCTAACAAACATCCCTCCATTCATCTATTCATCCATCCATCTAAACTTTCGCATTTATAGTATTAGTAAGATAGTAAGACTAGTAAGAAGTAAGGTGGTAGTTAAAAGTACTATTTCCTCACAAGTAAATAGGTAAAAATGATTTCACGAATGTCACGAATGTAAAAATTAAAACTAATTTTTAAAAAGAAACATATGGAATCTATAATTGTCTAGTGAAAGAACTAAAAATACGTGTTACTTCAAGTGTTTTGTTCGAATTTGACGCGACTTTAACGTTTCTTTTAATTGCGCGACTGTACTTATATAGTTAGACATTTATTTAGTTCATGACTGTACCTACTGGGCCTAGGGCCGGTTGTTCCGCATCTCTCGTCGGCATCGCTAAGATTAACCTTCTATTAAAACTTACGTAAACATTTGTACGTCTACATACGACTGTTGTACCTGTCGGAATTTTACGGTCGATGTACCCATTTCACTTCAAGGTTATGAGTTTATAAATTTGTCAGAGTTTTCATATTTTCATGTCGCGCGTCTTTACACGAGAAAGGGGCAGCTGAAGTACTGAGATGAGCCATGGACATCCACAATAACAGGTTCTTATGAACCCTCGGGAAATGGCGTCGAGGATAGACCTTTTAGGAACGCGGTTGTGCGAGGCAACAGTTTTCGGGAAAACCGCACGGTTGTTAATTGCCAGCCAAGTTGGTATGATAGGTATCTGGTGGTCTATCGTCCGATGACGGCAGCAAGATATTTTTCAAATAATTTTTGGGACCAGTTTCCGTGTTAGATGCCCTAACTTCCAGAGTGTCTTTATACAAATTTACTATATAATCTCAAAAACATCGAGCTAAACTTCGCCATAAAGCTACTTAAAAGAATGCAAAATATTTATGTTATTATTAGGATGAAATCTTACTTATATTATATATGCGAAAGATGCATGGATGTTTGTTAGAGTTTGTAGCATTAACGGCTGAATAGACCTCGATGAAATTTGGAATAGATGTAGATTACCGTCTGGAAGAACACATAGGCTATTTAGATTTTTTTTAATTCCACGCGGACGGAGTCACGGGCGAAAGCTAGTAGTCAATATTTATACGTATACACTATTTCGATCTTATCAATATTAAGGAAGCATATGCAGTTTCACAGATAGTACACGAGATGAATCCAAATGAATGTGTTGCTGTGCGCGTCTAATGCACTATGAGTACACAGGAATTTAGATGCTCCACTTCCTTTATCTAGACCAGTAAGTGAAGCAACGGAACAAAACACTTTATGCTATACGATTCGTGTTAAACCGTTTCATCTGATAATTGATAGATCTAAAACCTATGTAGATATTTCTTAGGGTTATAGTTAGTTTTACTAGTCCCCAGGTCGAGATATCTACAACACCCCCTTTTTAACTTCGACGGGAGGGGGGGATATTTAAATCCTGCAGTCATTGAATATACTATTAGTTAACAATTTAGATTAGTTTTAATAAACATACCGCATTATCGAATAAACTCCGATTCATTGTATTTTTCGTATCCGAACTCAGCATGGATATGTTCTTCAGGAAGAACTTCAGATCTCTCCCGGACCTGGAGGAGTATTCGCTGAAGAGCAGGATTGCATCATCGCTGGCTGACCTGAACTCCTTCAACAGTTCCTGGGTGTATCTTTTCTCTATCTCCTCCAATTCCTCGGTCTCCGAGGACGCGTCCACGTAGATCCTCGCGTCCGCCACCTGGAAACGAGAGTTCATATTAAACGAGAAGATACCCCGTATTCAACCCCTATATCTTAATGGATGTAACACTTTTCATGGGATAGATTTTTATAGCCGTTAGATTAGTTTCACTAAGTCTTCGTGTGCATTTAAGCCCGCTACACACGTACAGTTTTATCCGAACAGTCGTTTCAGAGATTTAAACAGTTTCCAGTTAGATCAGAAGGATCAGACTGTTCTGATAATAAGCGTGTGTTGCGGGCTTTACAATAATTAAGAACGCTACAATTTGACATTGCAATTACGTTGATGTTATCAATGCATACTCAAGATGATTAGATAAATGAATTCCGCATACTGCAGGCATTCTTATAAATATAATAGCTATCAATTAATAGTAAAGGAACTTATATCCATTGGCTATTCTAGATCTATTTGGGGACTTCATTCACAGAATAGTTGCGGTTCTGGGCGATCTTTTATCCGTGTAATACTTTAACAACGGTACTCAATTCGCCTGATCATAATACACGTGACTACCTTCTATAAACTAAAATTAAAACTTAATAAATGTATTTATTAGTTTTACTAACATACTCAGAGACGTCCATTGGTCACTACGAGTGTCCTGATAAGTGGTGATGAATCTATTAAAAGTTCAATATGTGGATCTTTTTACATCCAACATAAAACACGTGATAAACTAAATTTCAGCTTAATCTATGCCGACGAAGAATGCAAAATAATAACTATCTTTACTTTGCTTACGCCTTCCATTATATTGTTTACGAATATTTAATTTATACTTTCCGGCTTATCTCGAGGTATTAGTAATTAGTAGTTGCTTTAAGTTCTATCAAAATTTGTACTAATACTTGCTTATACTTTGTTTATTCCTAAGTTCAACTTTATACAGCGTTTATCTGTAAGGCTGTTAATCTTTTGTTTAATTACTTCTTGATTTTTAACTGTTAAAATCTAAAATTTTTTAATGTGAAAATCTCTTAGTCTAATAAAAAACCTGCGTCAAAATCTGTTGCGTAGATTTAAAGATCTAAGCATACATAGGGATGGAAAGACAGCGGGAAGCGACTTGAAGGCGGGAAGAGACTCTTTTTTTTATATTATAAGGTGGCAAACGAGCAAGCGGCCACTTGAAACCGTCGAAATGGCGTAGCGACCGCTGCCCATATACATCCGCAATTGCAGATGCGTTGTCTACTCTTAATCGATGGTGGAAGGAGACGCAAATGAAGAGGATATTTCCTCTTCCTATGCGTCTCCTCCACCTTTAAATCCACTTTTCCTTCCGTTCCTCTTAAGAAAAGGGTGGAAAGGAGGGGCCAAAATTAGACCTCCGGCACCACACTCATCAGACGAAACGCGGAATTGCTCCCACTTCACGCCTGTTTTCTGTGTGGTCGTGGTATTACACCGAGCCGGCCCTTTCGAGCGAAGATGTTAAAGCGGGCACTACCACTGTTAAAGACTATGTAGTTATAAGTATGCAATAAAATAAACAATACTAATGGTTAACAATGCATCATAGCAATCGATTTTATTGACAAGTATCATTCACTATATGAATAATAAATAAATAAACATGTGATAAAATGTGGATAACATTTTTAATTGGATATCTATAATGACTCATAAATTGTTAAAAGACATAAAAACAAATAATAAATTGGAAGCGTTTTTCCATTTTCGTGGTCTCAATACTTAGAATGTTGACGTAAAAGGTTACCATGGATACGTATTCAAATTCCTGAGGGTCTATCACGAATATTAATAAATACTTTTATTCTTAAAAATAAACTATCTTATCTTACTAGTATTATAAATGCGAAAGTTTAGATGGATGGATGGATGTTTGTTTGTTAGAGTTTGTAGCCTAAACGGCTTAACGGATCTTGATGAAATTTAGTATAGACTTAGAGGATAGTCTGGAAAGATACATAGGCTACTTACTTTTATTTTTTTAAACCACGCGGACGGAGTCGCGGGCGAAAGCTAGTAGATTTATAATTAAAAACTTTACCAATATCTTGTTGTGGTTACTTTATTTTTTTTTAAAGAAATATTAGTAGATTTTTGTTAGTTGACTAATATTTCCTTTAACCATTCCAAATAAGCTCTACGCTTGTGCAAGGATATGGTTCAAGACAATAGTCGAATGGCGGGATTTGAACCCTGAACCGCAAGATCGGTAGTCCGTACTCCAAGCCATAAGGCTATTGGTGCTTCTTAAAGAACAAAAGACAGGGGAATATAAACATTTAAAAATTAAAACTAGATAGATAGAGATATACTACGATCACAACTAAGTACACATATAAGGTTGTTAAGTTAATTGTATAGAACCGATGATGTAACTCATAAGCAATCATAATAAGCTCTTTAAGTGGCAACCTTATTGAGTTGTATCGACCATTATCGAAGCAACCTTGCTCTTCTACTTTGACAATGAGCGAGGACATGCATCGGATGCACTTGTGTTGGTGACGATACAAGTACAATGATAAGGACAAGGCATTAGATAATTGTCTAATAACGTACAATGCTGCACACAAGAAGTTTGATACACTTTGGTGTTGATAAAAGTTTAGAAAGAAATTTATATCTATCTATCTATCTATACATATAATAAAATTGCAGTGTCTGTTTGTAATATAAAAAGAAAAATTCCAGATTTCAGCAAGGTGATGTATTTGCGTAGCTGAGAACGAAAATCGAATTTTAAAAATTTTGTCTGTCTGTCTGTCCGCAAGCTGCGTTTGTTTCGGGTAATCTCCGAAACGGCTGAGCCGATTTAGACCATACTTTTACTGCAGGATAGCTAAAATAGCCTTTTTTTAAAATGGCGTAACTGGTGGTCCAAATTAGCGCTAACGAAATTCGCGGGCGACAGCTCGTAAATAAATAATTAACTGCAAGAAACAACAAAGTAAGCGGGCATCCTGGACCACAAATGCATTCGATTTAAACTACCCAACATTAACTATGGGAAAATATCATATTACGAATTCCATGGTTCAAGTTCCACCATTGTTTCAACGGATAAAATTTCACTTAGATAAAATTTATTCAAGCATCATTCTAAAATCAAACTTATTGCTAACTAGTTAGAGTTCAATTCGTATTTAATAGATTCGGAACTTAAACTTGTAGCGGAATGTGCAAACAAGAGATTTATCTCAAACTATGCTCTTGATCTAAATAGCTCTGTTATTTATTTAACAGAAGGGCTTCTGCAATACATTAGACATTTGAAAGGGATTGGGTAATAGACGAAATTGTAAGAAATACAATGCCTATAGTCTAGTTTAGTATGGAAAGCCGATCTTTTTCTTTTTTGTTGTCGCGGAGAATTCGTTTACGCTCTGCACCGTCCGTGCTACAGAGGCAGCAGAGACAGTTTATGGACAGTCGATCTAGTGGTCGTGGGTTCGTATACTGTTATTCAATTACTGTCTTGAACTAACACCTGCTTGAATTGTTTCCAAAATACTGTATACTAAATAAGTAAAATACTAATAATCTATACTTCTATACTATTATAATAAAGCGTAAACACACACTTCTTTGTTGCCTAAGATGTTAGCAATTACAGTATATTTTTGAATAAATCCTTCTTAATAAAAAGCCCAACACTTACGTCATGCTACATATTTTCACGCCATTAAACTTAGGGTGTAAATATTTTGGATAGAAATCCTAATGTGGGAAAGAGACCATAAGTTGCTGCCAATATCAAGAAAGCAAGTTTGCCAAGATTTGTCATGTCATGTCATTTTGACATTTGACAAATGCAAATAATAAATTTATTTTTTCATGCGGATGAAGCCGCACGCGAACTGCTAGTAGATCTTAATAGGATTGTCTAGTCTTCTTACTAATATTATAAATGCAAAAGTTTATATTGATGGATGGATGTTTGTTAGCGTTTACAGTCTAAATGTCTACAAATCTTGATCAAATTGAGTAATTTAACATTTGATAACATTTTTTAAAATAGAAAACCATTTAATGCTCTACACCTCTCAGGATAAAGGTGCCCCTTGCCTATCCTTTTGAGTTATGTCGTGAAAGTAAAGCATGGTAATATTATTTTGCGTGGGTGAATGGATAATTCTGTCTCTACCCTACTCTATCAGAAGGGCTTAACGGATATTGTTGTTGGCACAAAAGTATAACACAGTCTGGAAGAATACATAAGCTACTAATTTTTTTACGCGAGTGCTTAGTCTTAGGCAACAGCTATTAGTAAATAAACAATACTGTACAGCGGCTAGTTATGTGGGCTAAAGAAATACGTCTATGAAAACGGATGTCGTTTTATAAATGTAGAGAATTTAGTACTTCCTTTGTGATATCATATGAGACGTCATTTTATTGCGGCGATATTTACAAGCCAATAGCATTATGAAAATATGTAACTGGAATGAAGATTGTATAGTTTGATGCTAGCAATTTAACTACACGAGGACTTTTCATTTGTTTTTAAAACAAAAGAAAAGTCGAAAGAGTGAAAGCTGTGACAATATGACCAAAATACACCTAACTATGTTAATTTTATGTCTTGGGAAATTAAATTCAGTAAATTTTTCATTGAAAACGAGTGTTTATGTTAATTCATAACATTAAGCCATTTTTCAACAGGGTCGTGGGCAAAAGCTAGTTTTGTTTTAATTAAAGACAGGTTTACTTTTTTAATCCCACATAAAACTTACCTTAGCTCTGGCAGTGACAGTGCCGGCTAGAACGGCGAGCGCGACCATCCGCGCGACGAACATGCTCGCGAACATCTTGCGGCGTACCGCGCACCACGCACGCTTTCTGCACACTGCGACAGCCGCGGCTGTCGGAACGTCTGATGTGCGGAGTACAGTCGCGCACGAAAGTGTTAACACAAGGTATTTATATATATACAACCGTCAACAAAAGTATTTCCTAATTTACTTTTAAAAATAAATACTTTTCCTTAAAGATAAAAATTAAATATTCATATTTATATAGTTTATTAAAGTACAAGTTAATTTAGTTTAATTAGTGAAAATACCATTTCTCACGCCATACTCAAGTTCACTATTTCCTCTACCGTTATCTACCTGCATTTATGACGTCAATGGTAAAATATTACAAATTATAAAAAAAATATTTGAATCAGTTATAAAATAGAGCAAACAAATATGTTCCAAAACTCGTGATTTATTTATTTACCAAAATTTTACTAATTGAACAAATACACAATGTATTGCATAAAAATGCACGACTAACAACGTAAACTGTGAACTTGTACAATTTAAAATCATAAGTCGATTACCAGATAACAAAAATAGTCTAAATCATGTATAATTTATGTACTTTATGTCATATTTGTATTTAAACATTAGCCTTGGACTTGATCTTGAATATAATATTTTAGTCGGACTAAAAACAGATGATTAAAATGAGCTCAGAACAACGTCTGCTTTATGTAATACTAACGTTACATCTCACGTGCAACACCTAGTGACGCAGCTTTTGTAAATGCATTTCAATGTATACCACCACTTAAACTACGAACTTACAACAAAAATAGTTAGTTTTTAAGACGTGCTGTATATAGGCTTCCGATGACCTGATCAAGGTTAAATAGGAGACACGAAACGGCTATTTAGGAAACTAATGATTTACGTCCAGTAGTTGATTTTAAATGTATACAAATTCGACTTTTATAATAGAATCATCTTAATTTGTAAGTGAATTAAATTCTTTTAGACGTTTTTGTCCATTACGGAATAAATTAATTAGTACATGGGTTGCAATAAAAAATAAAAATATATCTATTTTCATGTTAAAGTACCAAGTCCGTAGTTTCAGTAGTCATGGTGTATTAATAAGAATGAGTGCATCGGCTAATAACAAACAAGCGGCATGTTTGTTGTTAGCTGATAATATCTGCAGGGAGCGTGTCGGCATTCGGCGTGTGTCAATACCGCTTGGCTCCAAAACACCGGGAAGTCACGGACCAACTTGCGTCGGCAACACTATAATGTAAACAAAAACTTTCGTTCACTCTTACTCATTCATGAGTTCAAAACTGTAGACATTTCACTGGTATGTAAACAGTATTACAATGTTTAACGTAACTACATTAACATGAATGAATACATAAAATCATCTATACTATTATAATAAAGCGTAAACACACACTTCTTAGTTGCCTAAGATGTCAGCAATGACAGCATATTTTTGAATAATTCATTTTTTTAATAAAAAGCCCTACACTTACGTCACGCTTTAGGCTATATATTTTCATGCCATTTTTAATGTGGGAAAGAGACCATTGCTGCCAACATCAAGGAAGCAAGATTGCCAAGTTTTGTCATGTCATGTCATTTTGACATTTGCAATTGACAATTTGACATATGTAAACAATAAAATAATTTTATGCTGATGAAATATCACGGGAACAGCTAGTCGGTATATACAAACGACTTTTACATGTAGCTGAATCACTCAAAGTCGATTAGTGCACAAATAGCCTCAGTGTAGATTATGCGTCTGTTAAGAAAACTAAAAACAGAAACACGTATCAATAAAAGACGATGAATGATTTCGCAGTAGGTACTTCTTACATATTTACGCGATCAGATGGGTCAAGCATCGCTTGATACAAACTGACATGATGACAACCGGATTCCGCCAATGTCAATGTGTTTTTCGAACTAGTACATAACTGACGTTAAACGGTGAAGAAAATCTTCACATTCGACGAAGTTCAAAGATGTGAAGTTGATCCACAGTGGTTCAGCGTTGACTATGGCATCATACTAATATTATAAATGTGAAAGTTTAGATGGATGGATGTTTGTAAGAGTTTGTAGCATAAACTGCTGAACGGATTTAGATGAAATTAGGTACAGATGTAGAGGATAGCCTGGAAGAACACATAAGCTACTCAATTTCGTTTTTTTTTAATTCCACGCGGACGAAATCGCGGTCGAAAGCTAGTAGTTGAATAAAATCAAGCCTACCTCAACGCAAATTTACTTATTAACGACTTACATGTAATATGTCCTTACAGCACTTGTTTGTGTGACATTTCTATGACAAACGATTGAACAAATACTGTAACTTAATGCGAGGATGTTTCAGGAACGTACATTTCATTCGAAAATATACTTTAAAGTGCAGTGTTTAGGTCTATTTTAACTCTCTTCAGTTTATTATTATCGTATATTTCCATTAAACGGTATACAATAGTATGGAATTTATGGAGTCTTTTATCAATATGATCTGTATCTAAAATATGTAACTCAAATTATGATTTTATTGAATAGTTCCTTGATGTAAATATAGGATAACATATTTCTTGAACTATATGGAGTTCTAGACCGTTCCTCATTGTGTTTATCTGTCTGAATAGTCTGAAAACCTGCATATCCGTAAGCCTGTTTGAAAACAAACAATAAAAAGGGATATGTTTTCATAAAGTAAATCAAAATATAGTACGAAAAGGTCAAAAATAAGAAATAGTGGTTGTTAAATTATAGTAAAAACAAAGTAATAGGTTTGAGATTGTAATATGGAAACAGACAATAGTGAGTTGAGTTCTTTGAGAATACATTTAGAGTAATTCACTACATTGTACGTACAGAATGTATTAAAACGATATTAAAAAGTAGAAACTAATCATGGCATTACAGCTGATTCGTACGTAGAAATGACAAGAAATCCAAGTGCGTATATAACCAACAGTACATCGAGAATTGTGCTTAGAAAATCATGAACGTTATGTTCTGTGAAGTGCCGTTGAAATTGCATTCGAATTTTGCTGTAAGCCTCCGTCATGTAGGCGAAGACGGACCGCAGTGTTGTCAACATAATGCTGAAAATGAAAAATAGATAAGTTATAGTAAGCGCCATCTATTATCAGATTCTAGAAAATGTATAATTTTTTTAGATAATAAAGCCCAAAAGATAAAATCAACAAATAATTGCAATATCTATTGAAATTATTTGAAAAATGTAACTTATTAATGATATTAGAACACTATTATATAGAAATAAAGACTGCATAAAAAAGTTTGGTATCAGTGACATCTAGGGGATAATTTATAAAACAATACTTTTGACAATGCTAAAAATTGCCATAACCTGATAAATAGATGGCGTTAGCTGCATGTCGAAACCAAATAAACATCAGCATCCACTGTTACCCTTGTATAGTTTGCGTGTTATTTTTATGATTTTTTACATTAATCTCTCACCTTGGAGAACAAGACCAAATGGCCCGCTGTTGTGAGCGGAACACGGGCATCATCATGGCTAAAGCGTAGTACAGTCGAGACGAGTACAGACTGTCCGGGGCGGTCAACGTCGATCGCTGCACAGTCGGTACCCTGCAGATAAAAAGAAATAAAAACCAAAAAAACAGACATGCTGAATAGTAGGTCTATAACATTATCAGGAGTGACTGACAAAATATTAGCTATGCTTTTCTCATGCAAAGACTTGATACAAGGCGAGAGAGAGAAAGCAGATGTCTTATTGTCCCTTCGGCAGTTGTCTTTCTAGTTATGCAAATCTTAAAAAGTATACCTTCGTTTTACATTAACACTGACGTTTGGGTCGACCTCCCAGCCTTGAATCCAGCAGTCCACCTCGCGGCTCAGCAGGCTATTGTCCGTAGAGAAGTTCGTTGAGTTTGTCTGCAGATGAGATACAAATGGAGAGTACTATATGACACAAACATGAATTTTCAATGAATCAATCATAAATGTCTAGAAATAAACGGGTAAAATTGTAAAAAAAAGATATGAATCCGATTATTTTTACTACTAGCTGTTGCTCGCAACTTCGTATCCGTGAAATAAAAAAAAACAGCCTATGTTTTATTTTAATTTTAGATTAAAATTCCACCAACAAATCTAAAACTCAACCTGTTCGCTGTCTGGTGTTTCATCAGAGATCTTTTCTCCAGAGTTTAGGTCTACTTCAGGTTTCGGTTGTGGCGGAGTCTCCAGTTTGGGCATTTCTTGGCGCATGATGAACGTTGTTCCCGCTCTTATGTTGGCCATAATTTAATACGCTTTGTTACTCTAAAATAAAACCCCTTAATAGTAAAATATACAAAATAAAGTACATTCTTAATATTGGTGCAAAAAGTAACTAGGGGACACCCGGGTTTGAACCGGGGACCTCTCGATCTGCAGTCGAATGCTCTACCACTGAGCTATATCCCCGTTGAGGCGTCTGCAATATTTTATTGCTAACATGTAACATAGTATTATCTACAATTTTTTTAAGAACAGTTACAATTAAGGTAAATAATTGGTGCAAATACCATCGTTCAAATAAATAGTGCCTCCACTTGGTACCATTTTGCTAACTGTACCTATGTACTTACACTCACCTCTTTTTATTTTATTTTATTTATTACCTATTTTTATTTGTACGGGTGCATGTTTATTTCTTAATTTACGCCAGTGTGTATTGTATACAGTGCGTTTTGTTTTTGTAACATTTTACATATTAATTGAACTTGGTGTACAGTTTTTGACAGGTTTGGTATGACAATTATTGTCAATATATTTTTGAAGTCTGAAAATTATTCTACTCGGTATTTTAATGGCATTTATATACGATCTTATGAGTTATGAGAACGTTAGTTATGAGTGTGGAGGTACACCGGTAGAGGTAGACCTAGAAAGAGATAAATTGCGTGAAAGGTGACATGATCAAAAAGGGAGTGATGACTGAGATGACGTATGATAAGTTATTTGGAGGACAAAAACCTGTTGTACCGACACTACGGGAGTAGGATAAGAAGGATGATGATGATGATGATGATGAGATCTTTATCAAATCTTACTTTCTACTATCTTCTTACTTTATAAATGCGAAATAAATGCAAAAGTTTAGATGGAAGTATGTTTGTTACAGTTTGTAGCCTAAACTACTTAACGGATTTCGATCAAATTTAGCATAGATGTTGAGGATAGCCTTGGAAAACATAGGCTAATGACTTTTGTTTTTTTTAATTTCAAGTGGTCGGAGTTCCGGGTGAAAGCTAGTGATGAAATATTTGAAAAGCGAAATTGATTATACCACTAGCGATGTGTAGAAACGCTTGTTTAAATTTATTTTAAGGTGCCACGAACTGCTCGTCTGATCTGTACTATCAATAACACGTGTCATAAAACCATCGGCAATGTGCATGAGTTAGACTATAGATGTATGCTTTAACGGTAGGAGTTTTAAAATCACAAGGAATCTCCGTAACCACGGTATTCTGTTAATTATCAATTTCTGAAAGCCTATGGACACAATTATTTCGTTAATTCGGTAGCCCGTATCAAGTTATTTTGTAAAGAAATAACATTTATTTCCCAGTGTGTCATTCGGTGTGGTCGTTGTAAAAAGGCGCGAACTGCTGGACGCCATTGTTTGAATTCGATTCGAATTTAGAATGTAGACGTCCCGTCGGTTTATTATTCGCGGTTGCCAGTGTGAAAAAAAACTTTATTGTCATTGATTCGTTAAGTTTTGAAGTATTGTTGTCCTGTCGGTGTTAGATAAAGTATCTTTTTTGTAATTGATACGTTTTCCTTTCAATAATTATCTAAATTAAATTAGATTAGGGAAAAAAACTATTTTAACTATTGCAGTTGTCTATGGGCTGTGATCAGGTGGCCGCTTGCATATTTATCACCTACAATAAAGCGAACTTTAATCGTAAGATTCTTTTTATGTACATATCAGATTTGTTTTTAAATCATTTCCTGAAGAAATGTAAACATAATTTAACAACAATAAACAAACATAAAAACCTCATTAACAATAACACAAACGAGGTGAATTAATGAAGGCAATTGTTGTAATGCTCAACAAAATTACATATTTCTTTAATGTTAACAGATTTTACAAGATGACTTAATCAGGAATATTACAACTTAAGGTGGTGGTTGACTAGGGTACTGTATACTAATAATTAGTAACTTTGTCCTTTACATTACTTATATCAGATAGATGTTTGTCACCACCTTTATTTCGAAGTAAGATGAACAGTTTCACCTTTATAGCTTGTTTATTTGACACATTTTTCCTTATTAATTATTTAAGAGGCATGTTAGCATTGCCACAGATAAAATAAATCACGATTTTGTGTCCGTTTACTTCACTCTGAAAAGTTTAAGTCCAGTGGAAAAAGGTCATGCACAGCGTATACCTAAGTTTGTAAATCAAACGATGAAATAATGCAGTTTCTGGTATTTATTTTTGTGGATTAAGAACGTGGGCTCACCTTTGACTAAACAGTTGTGCGATTGTCGATTGTTTCGCAGCCAATTCAACTGTTTAGTTGCACAACTAGAGTAGTGTGCGCATCTCCATAAAAGCTAATAGTAATCAAAGCGAGATTTGTGCGATAGTTTAGTCAAAGGTCTTCTTCTTCTGTAGCTCTACAGCCCTTTGTGGGCCTTGGCTTGGTCCATTTCGGCCTATCTCTGGCC
>NW_013525292.1:519297-547030 GCF_000836215.1 Papilio polytes
AACACTGCGGTAGCCACTGTCCACGCTGCGGGGGACATCGCACGCTGTGACGTACGGAATGCGATGCTTTTTTGTTAATTTGATTTAGGTTAAGGATAAGGTGTGATTTAAATTGATTTAGCGAAAAAAATAGTATGAATTACTTTAGTAAAAGTGTCAGTAAAGGCACTTTTATGAATTTCAATATTGTTAAGTAACTCACAATAATAAAGAGAAGAAGACAATTCATACGAATGTAGAAGTATGAGAGGTGTATAAGGACCGCGCAAGATAAGCATCCGTGGCCTCTGCCTATCGCTTTCGGTAACGGGCGTGAGTTAAATTGTAGTCTTAGAAGAGAAGTTCATGTTGGTCTAATAAAAACTTTATATTTCTGCAGCTTTATGAGATAACTAATTAAACAATGTTTACAAAATGGATTTTTAAAGTTTACCAAAGTAGTAAAAAATAAACCATCCATATGTTCGGTCAATTCAAGTCAACCCTTTATTTGCCGACGAGGGCTTCGGACTCCCATTATAATATTTAACGCTAAACAAACAACGGATTTTGGCGTCCAAATGACTTCATTCGGGATTGCGTCCATTGTAACGGGTTAAGTGGTTCGGCGACCAAAAAAAATGGACGCTGTTTAAACTAGGACTACATTCTGCCATAACTTTGATAGTTGTTAATAGTTTTTTTTATACACCGAAGAAACGACGCGGAGTTAATATTGATAGTATCAGAAACTGATCTTTAGATACGATACCTGATATATTTAAATCAACCTTGCTACGCCAGTATTATTGACTTTTTATATAGGTCCAGCAGTGGCCTGATCTGGGCTGATAGAAGGATGCACAACGCAGAGTGTTAGGTAGCAAATGAAGGTTTCAATTCAGACCTAGTTTGGTATAACTTTTTATTTCTTATAATTCCTTTATACTTAAAATATTTTGTGGTAAAAGTTATGTTAAAATTTAAAAAGTTAAAATTTAAAATCTTACTAATATTATAAATGTGAAAGTTTAGATGGATGGATGTTTGTTAGTTTGTAGCCTAAACGGCTGAAGGGATCTCGATGAAATTTGGCTTAGCTGTAGAGGATAGTTTCGAAGAACACATAGGCAATTTGCTTTTGTTTTTTTTTATGCCGCGCAGACGGAGTTGCGGGCGAAAGCTAGTGTGTAATAAGGGATGAACAAATCATCGAAGGGTTAGAACAGTTTAGCTAACATATACTTACTTAACGCTTATTTATGTAAATTAAGTTTGTTTACATAAGCGGCACTTTGTTGTCTTGTGGGTACAGGGTGGAAACGACCAATTCACTTAATGCCTTCATTATCAAGGGTAAAGGCTAAACGGTTTATAATATTATAATTTAACTTTTATGATGTTTGTATAAATAACTTTATTTTGTAAACATAACATTATATTTTTCATTTTTGTCTGCACTAAATGATATCCTTAGTGAGCACTTAATAGCTCAGAGTTATTTGGCAAACGAGTAAGCCCCCATTTAGATTCGTCAAAATGGTGAAACGACCATTATAGACATCTTTGAACAACGGAGATGACGAGTAGGAGAGGAAATATTCTCTTCTTATTTATTTTGGGAATAGCTTTCACTTGAAGCCTGTCTTCTTTGCAGTTGAAGTATTGCGGGGGCGAGCTGGCCAATTCGTGCCACAGATGTGGGTATTGCTACCGTCTACCAATGTTAAAATAGAATATGGCTATGGACTCTATTTTACAGCAATAATTCAGAAAGCAAAACAGAAGCGAAATTTTAAAATTTATGTTAGTATGGTTGGAGTTTTATAACTTGATGTGACACATGTTATTACAGGTGCTAAGTATAATTTTATAGACAAAATAATTAAGAAGCCTGACAAAATACAACATATGGAAAGGATCCATAAACAACTAAAACAGAACAAAAACTTGTAATGTGTTTAACGCGTCGATTTGTAAACTCTTTATCTTAAAGTATTACGAACCCTCACATATGCCGTTTCCCATCGTCTAAAGAACACCCGATATCCTGTTCAAATTCGTATTATCGATATTCGGGGATTGTTCCCGAAATTCGCGTCAAAGCCTACCCCACTTCCTTAGCCCGCACGTGTCCGCGGCGCATGCGACCGTTTTTGCAATCCAACAAACCGACTAATGAATTGTATAGCTTTCTTTTTCTATCGTATAGTTTTATGGTTTATTAGAGAGGGAGGTGAAATGCAACAGTTGGTACGGCGTCTGCTGCTGCCATATGTTGCTTTGAGGTTTCGAAAATTACCCGCCAGTTGGTGGCAAGATGGCGGACTGTGAACACTGTTTTGTCTATTAATTACACGTTGGATGTCGCGCGTGCTAGCTGACTTCTGGATAAAATAAATAAATAAATTTTCATTTAGATTTACAAGGAGTTTTACTGATGTAAGAGAATATCTCCGTCTATGTTCTTTAGCTACAAGATTGAACCAAGAGGTGGTTGAGAATGTTGAAAAAATTTCGTGTAAAACTCTTAATTCTTTTTCTATTATTTACTTCTATCCATCCAGTCTTCATTCCATATTAGAAGTTATATTTCACAAAATCAATGGATCATACACCTGAGAGCTAGAACACATAAGTTTTCGAGATAGACGTCATTTTAAAAATTGTCATTGTCGTTACAAAAATTATCGCAAATTTATATGCTAGGACCTCTGATGGTACACCCTATACTGTATTTTAAAGCTATCAGATGCTTTAGATTACATAGTAGACTCACAGAATTCATTTGCAAGTTTAGCTTCTTTACAAAGTCAAGGTTAATTTTGTAGTCCAGCTTATAAAACTCAAAGTTTCTGTAAACATTGGAAAGGTTAAAATATTTATCCAACAGTCCGTTATTAAAGTCACAAAAACAAACAGAAATCGCCAATTAAGAAAATCCCTTTTATTGTTTTTTATGAAATTGATTTGACCCAATATCCGTTTGGTTTCAGAATTGGAATCATTCAAGTGTAAAATAACATTATCTAAAATCATACAAGGCTTTGGACCTTTTGAATTCCCTACTATATTTATTGTTTAGCTATACTCCTATACTTCTAAAGAGGAAAGATTTGTATTTTTGTGTGTATTAAAATAACTCAAAAACTACTTTGCAAAAGGTATGTTATTGCAAAGTAACTGGTTTTTTTTCTATTTTTTTAAGCATTTACTTATGTCAATAGCGACAGCTTGTGACACTCTAATGCCATATCAGTTCACGAATTATTATCGGTATATAGTTTTTAATAATTTCTTGTTGATGTAGTTATTGCGTTTGACTCCGTTAACACTAGTACTATCCCTCAGTGGGAGTGGTTGACATATGGCCGGCGCGTGCGCAGCGCCTTGCTACCCTCTGATACGGATGAGGAAGTCAAGTTCTTCTTTACATGTTGATACGAAAGTGTTTAACCAAAACTCATGTTTAATATCATTATATGACAATATGATCGAAATATATTCGCAGTATATCATTATGTCCATTTTTTATATATTTTTATGCTAGTAAATTTAGGGGTTGAACAAATTGGAAAAAGTCGTCATGCGCAAAAGGAATAAAAAACTACACGCCAATAGCAAAGAAGAAAGATTGCCATGGTAAAGATAATTGCTTCGCTGTCACTTGTTAATTTAAATTTTGCAAGTGAAAGTTTTGTAAATTTAAACAACAAAAGTTTTTGTAATTTCATGCGGATGAAACCGCAACAAAACAGCTAGTAGCAAGATAATAATAATAACTTACTTTGCAATACTAAATCACAATAGAATTAAACTTTTAAATCATGTCGCGGACGTTTGTGGAGGCCTAGCGCTCCGCCCCCGCACGCTTTATGACTTCACTCGTGTGGTCCAAAGTAACTATTGAAATGCTACGCAAGTTATAATACCTTGTTTTATAATGTTGTGTACACATTATAGTAGATTTTAACCAGCATAAAACAATATTTAGCTTATATTTTTAGTATTTACAACAAAAAATAACTAGTCCTTATGAATTACTCTAATTAAAAATTTAGACGAAAAATATATCATCAAATTCCGAGAAAGTACATTTTTTGATTTATTCCTGTGTTACAACAACTGGCAGTTTTTGACCGACTTCCCAAAAGAAGGAGGTACTCAATTCGTCTGTATGTTTTTATGTGTGTTATTTATTTTAAAGATATCAGAACGGTAGCGCCATCTATTTGTTGTCGCCATTAAGATATTCAGCTGATAGCTAATTTTATAGTTAAGGAAACTAATAAATTTGACCAGTTTTTCTCAGCATGATACCGCAACGTTAATTTGTTTTAATAAGCCATTAAATTTGGCAAAAAAATTGTGCACCGTTGAGTTCAGAAGTTTTATGGGTTCGCAGGAACCGTAAATGTTCCGGCTTTTAAATATCTGATCTTAAATATATGACAAAATTTCTTTAGTTTTTTTATTAGAAGTTTTAAAAGTAGGTTACATATAGTTATTGGTTTCTCAAGTTTTTTTTTACTAAATTAATTCAAAGCGTAAACTTAGTCAAGTTTCTGTAGGAAACATTTGCTTGTTTATTTTATTATTTTATACCGGAAAAGGGGTAAATCTGCAACTGGTTTCGTAAGCTAAATGTTCATATATTAACATTAGAGGAACTGTTGATGGACAAGACAACAGCTGGTCCTTCAGGGAGTTACTTACGATATTTTCTCGAAGGTAAAAAAGGGAAACGATGATTTTGTAACTTAAAATATTATGTGTTTAGACAAAAGTGGGTCACTGTCTTTTTTTCATAATAATTAAAACAGTCTCTTATTGTCTTATTTTAAATGCCCTTATCTTAAAACATCACTGAAACAGAATCCTTAAATGATCTTGTGCTTACAATAACTTAACACCTTACCGAAACTCTTTAAGATAACGTAAAACTTTTATTAAAATGTCTTAAAACAAATTAAACGATTAATGAAAAATAAACTTTAAGACATCTTTTTAATGTTGAATTTCCAATATTTTGGTAAATTCAAATCTCCAAAAGAAACGTACAGACGAATTAAGGCTTTATCTCATTTGGTTAAAGTTTGTAATTGAATGGTATTTCTGATTGTTTCAAGTTAAAAAGGCTGTCAAATTGTTTGACGGCACGTGGTCAGCCTGGTGAGATAATAAATTCAATTTTATTGCACATTTGAGTGACAAAATGGTCACTGACCGTTCCTTTAGCACTTTATTAGTATTGTTTATCGTCAACTATTGTTTCGGAACAATTAGAAGAAATTTATAGTTCGCTTTTAAATTTAACACAAGCTTTCACAAGAAGCTTTTATGATAAGCACAGTGGACACAAATTCACAGTTTTGTTTTTCTATTTTTTACATCATTTCAATGTCAAAAACTTAGTGTTTTAAGATTTACCTCTTCATTTTTAGAAGTTATTGGGTTTAACAATCTTTGCAAGCAAATCTTATATTTAAGTTACATAACGAAAAAAGTTAAGAAGAACTACTTTATGAAAATCATACGCATATGGCTTAATCTGTAATTGTTTCTTGGTATTTAATGCTAAGGTCTAATTATTTTTTAATTTTAAATAAAACCTTCGCTAAAATTGAACCTTTAAAAACTTGATACTATTTTAAACCATGCGAAAAAATATCTAAGAAACGTATAATTAATTCAAAGTAGAATAAAAAAAGGTTTTCAGGGGACACCCGGGTTTGAACCGGGGACCTCTCGATCTGCAGTCGAATGCTCTACCACTGAGCTATATCCCCTTGATGAATGGGATCAAATTATACTTTAGATTCTACAAAACATCAATTCCACAAATAATTATCACAATTCATCACAATTGCGTACAGTATTAGATATCAGTTATTACGTTACAACTATTATAGTCTGTTGTGTTTACATTTCTCTGATTAGGTTAGAGTGGTATGGGCATGTTATGAGAAGGGATGAATCGCATGTAACAAGAAGGATGTTAGTTATGAATGTGGAGGGGAACATCGGTAGAGGTAGACCTAGAAAGAGATGGATGGATTGCGTGAATGGTGACGTGATCAAGAAGGGAGTGATGGCTGAAATGACGGATGATAGAGTGCTTTGGAGGACGAAAACCCGGTGCGCCGACCCTACGGGAGTAGGATAAGGCAGGGGAGATGATGAACAACAATCTTTGCAGAAAATATTCTTTTCATCTTTTTTAAAAAACGTGACAAATAAGCAATCGGCCACCGTAATTCGTCAAAATAGAGAAGCAACCGCTGCCCATACACTTTCGCATATGCTGATACGTTTCGTTTTATCTTATTCTGTACTATGTGTGTGTTTCATGTGTGTGATTCCTAAATTTCTAGCGTAAATATAGTTTAGGGTAACCACAATTTGACAGCCAAATATGCATTAAGCTTAACGCGCATTCATCCACTCGTCTTTAAAAATATAAAAGGAGCAAAGATCGTTTAAGCTCACCGATTTGTTCGCTCTATTGAGTTTTGATATAAAATATATTTTTAATTGGCGGTTTAGTGTGCAACCGGTCATTAAGCGGTTGCAGATCAAAATATGCGGTTTTTAAAATGCCCATAGACAAGCAATTCTTATTCAAGGGGAGGTAAGGGCGGGGACACACCCCCGCGATCCATAGATTTTATTTCAATTTCATATTATTTAATGACGTCGATTAATGTTAATTATACATTCTAAATCTTTTGTAATCATTTTCGTGGTTCTTAACTTTGTGAATACATTCGTCAAAATGTGTTTTTTTTTCTTCTATTAGCCTAATGAGTTTGTAATTAAAGATGTACTATGATCTAATATATTTATAGAAATTGAGAATAGACAATGGTTATAACTTTGTCGTCGTTAAATTTAAGCCTAAATTAAAATTAAAGTTTGATTTTTTTTAAAAAAGCGTACCTTAATATTCATAGAATTCTCATAAGAATGAATCAGTTTTAATTTGAGAACTTTTCTTGTAATATTCATGTCAACGTCACGGGGATATAGCTCAGTGGTAGAGCATTCGACTGCAGATCGAGAGGTCCCCAGTTCAAACCCGGGTGTCCCCTAATTATCTTTTTTTTCGAAACTCTTGACTATACAATTTTCACACTATTACGTTTGTGTAAGCGCACGTACAGGTTTTCAATGTTGAGGATACTAAAACAATATGGAAACTAATCAATATTTTGCTAAATAATTAAATTCCTAAGGTCAAAAATATACTTATGAAGTCATAAATTGACCACACCACGCCCGAATTTTAAGATGATGAAGTGTGATTTTTTTTGCCATCTGCCGCCATATTGAAATTTATGATTTTATTTGGAAGCTTGCGTGTGGCAAAAACTTAATCGATGGGTCAAGCGGACCCTTTGAGGGCGTTAGGGTTGGATCGGACTATTTTTTCTATTACAATATGGAATAGTGAGGAATGTCATCGTTAATTTTTTTTTAATGTCCACGTTGAAATCGTGTAACTTCGCCTTATCGAGTTTTCGCCTACATAAAACACCAATTCGCTGAGTTGTGTAATTTACGCCCACGTTGCTAAAAAGGCACGTACGGTTTACGATGTAAAAATTTGCATACTTATTAGTTTTTAAGTATATACGCGCCTTTTTAACTATATTTTCTTACAAAGTCGTATATAGAAGTATTAAAATATTGAAATAACAAAATAATTAATTAATTCAAAACAACTAGTAAGAAGGTATAAGGGTTAAGTGGCTGTCCCACCACTGGTTGATAAAGGCTCAGATAGCTTAAAAGTGACGTCACTGTCAGAGTACCAAAATCCGAAACTTCCATCACGTATTTTATAAGTTAGATTGTTACCTGACAATTTCCAAGAATTGTGGTACTGACCTTAAGTAATTTAAACTAAAATAATAGAAAAAAACATTCTATTGATATTATTCATAAAAGGAAGATAATTTAAAGTTCATACATATGTTAACTGTACATTATAAGTTGATTACTCATTATTGCTTCATACTTTGTGTAGGTTGTCTATATCGAATACTCGTAAGATATAGTCGTCTTTTTCATTTACTTTGAATAGACAGAGACAAAATGACTCACTCTAAGCTTTACGACGATGGAAATGAAATGATGAAATAATTTGTTATTATTTAATTAAGGATTTGGTATCATCGGGGATATAGCTCAGTGGTAGAGCATTCGACTGCAGATCGAGAGGTCCCCGGTTCAAATCCGGGTGTCCCCTGATTATATTTTTATTGCAGTTATTTTATATTTTTTTTAATTAAAATTGCTGACAGATCTCGTACACAAAAGAAAATATGACTTTTTAAATTAGTAAGACTTGAAAATTCTTAGACAACAAGTTTAACTAGATTTAATTTAAGATTTAGAAGTAGACACTTGTTACTACTTACATATGAAAAGTTTTTAAGTCGATTAGCAATTTCTGGAAGTTTTTTTTAACAGGAAGTCATAATGAATTAGGTTGCGGTCTAAAGGCAAAGCGAAATTGAATTAAATTAGCTAAATCGTTGTCTAAATTACATGCTATTAGAAAATGAGCGTCGCAAAAACTGCAGATATGTCATCGAGATGGGAATCTGTTGTACTGCTAACGAGGGGACTAGATTCACTTTTGATACTGAGAGTGTCTACTCTTACTTTAAGAAAAAACAAAAGAAAAACAATCCATATAATTGTATCCGACTTGCAAGAGGGTAATTGTTTTCGTGTATATCCTTTTTTATATGTTTGTGTGTACTTAAGTTTCTCTTTGACTTAGTGCCTAAATGTCTAAATCGATTGAAAAATAATTTATATGTAAAAGTAAATGAAAGAATGAACTTTATTAAGTAGTAACAATTTGAATTAGCTCATTGATTGCAGAGAAAAAGTGCAAGGTCATACAAAAATCATCAATACAGAACCAACAATGTCCTGGACCACAGACTAACTACGTCTAATTGAAAATATTAGATTAATTGGACGTAGATACTCTGTGGTTCATGTTCAAACCATGTTAATAAAAAAATGAAAACTTGTCTCAAATTCTAATTGAATTAGTGACTCGTACAAATTATGTCGGGGCCGCAAATTTGAAAATTATACACTCACCGCCGACTAGCCGTAATGTCTTGTTGCTAATTTGACAAAAAAAACTAAATAAAAAGATCCTGTCATGGCCGCTTCGATGATCATAATTATAGCCGGACTGTGTCCCGTGAAATGTGACCTAATGGGATACTATCTTACGCAATTTATTATACTAGCTGTGGCCCGCGAATCCACGGAATAAAAAACTTAATTAGAAAGTTATGTGTTCTTTCATTATCAAAATCTATGCCAAATATTGAGATCCGTTAAGCCGTTCTCGAGATAGGTAATAACAGACATCCATCCATCCATCTTAACTTTCGCATTTATAATTGTGTAATTTGCATAAACAATAAAGATTAGAAGAAAAGCGTAAATAAATTTTTAATTCAACATATCCTGAGTTCAATGAGTTAGCAGATATATTCTATACTCCAGATAAATTACTTTTTAAATATCTTTTTAATTTGCATCGGTTTAAGTTACTACTGTCCTATTGATAGTGAAATTAATGTACATTCAGACATAATTTTACTACTAAAATCACATTTTGTACTTAAAAAACCGAAGAGAAATGCGTGCAAAGTTGATCTAGGAAAGGATTCCCATAGCAGGTAGGGCGACGGGTTTTTTTAAATAAAATTGCATAACAAATTGAACGCGTAAAATCGCACATCAACTTATCTACGGATATTAAAAATAAATTTAATATTGACCCGCGGCCGTTGCGATAAGGCGCGGAGAATTTTATGACTCTATTTATTAAGAAAAGCCGTTAGCGGTGCCTAAGGGTTGTGATATCGTACCGTACCCTCAGGGTTGCGATATTTGAACGTTACTTTTTAATAGTGGTAATTGATATTGTTATGTTTTTTTTGAAGCGGTGCGGTTGTCATTATTCCACATTAAAAAAAAGCAAAAAGCAAAATGCACAAATACTACATAATAATTTGTACATTATTCACTATGGCTTGTTATAAAAGGAAAGTAATATTAACAAAAGGAAAAATATCGACGACATATTCGGCTCAATGGCGCGTGCAAAATGGCGGCTGGAAGTCCGGTACAGCGAATAGTAGTTCTTCCGATAGCAAACCTACTTGATACTTAATGTATGTAGTTATAGAGTAATACGGAAGAAAGAAAAGTATGAATTATCTAGAAGTTTCTATTCCGTTAGGATGTATAAATAATGATCTTAATGAAAAAGAATAAACACTTATGTTTCCTTAATTATTATTATTAATTTGCAGATGAATCTTCTAGAATAACAGCATCGCAGTGTTCCTCGTATTATTCTGAATTTTATAAATTTATCTATTTGTGTGTGATGTCTACATATTGATCATATTTCCTGCATCCACAAGCAGCAATAATTTAAAAAAAGTTTTAATTCCGTTTTAAATATTATCAACATGTTTTAGTCGGTGTATGTTGTGACAATATTGGCTATTAAACGGAAGTGCGATATCTTACAAATTCTGCTTACTTCCGTTGCCGTGAAACCTTTTTAGGTAATTATAGGAAGTCCCAATTTTACCCGCCCTTTCTAAAATTATCCTTCCCAGACCCCTTAGCAATGTTTCTGAGAATACGTGTTTGAACTCGATATAGATTCGTTACTTTCTCAATAATTTGATAAATCATCTAACCAGGGTATGTATATTATGATAAAATGCTTTCTAATCTTTTACTTAGGTATTTGAATCAATAATTAAACGAAAGTTAAACCAAATAATTGATAAAGTAAACGTAAACATTTTGTTGTGTTCAATTACTTATAAAAATATAAAAACAAGATTTGCTTGGTAACAAATAACAGTTTATTTTGTATAGAAGTGTCGTGAACAAAAGGCATTAGTTAATGAATATTGTATTATATTTATAAGTAATGAATTTAAATTAAACATCAAATATTTTTTTAAGGTAAACGAAAATGTAGATTTTTTGTGAATAGGAACGCATCTGTCGCCGCGCATGCGCGGTGAAGCCCCGCGAGCGCTGTCATTGCGGTCGATTCGGCGCAACTGTCATTTTTCCCGCCTTGTTTTCGCATTGATGGCGGATTTTTTACTGATATTTCGGACAGATGTTTGTATTTTTTACAAGTAAATCTCAGTACATCGACTGAGCGCTGGTTTATTGTTTAATGGGATGGTTAATCAGTTTAATGTTCAGGAATTTGAGATATTTTCTTGGGAATATTATGACAGATGTAGGTCAGAATCGTGAGAAAAATTGTAAGAAAATATTATTTTGTATTTTAAATACGTAGTCTAGTGACATATAGGCTGAATAATTAATAAAACTAGCTCTACTTTATGCCAAATTTCATCTAGATCCGTGTTCAGACGTTTAGAAGATATCTTCTAATAAAAATACATCAATCCACTCGTCTTACTTTCGCATTTATAATATTGGTATGATTGTTAGAAGTTAGATATTATCTGTTTTTAAATATTGCTTATTACAAAGTTAGTTAATCATTTATCGTATTGATTAAAGTAAAGTTTTGATATGTACTAATGGTAAAGAGGAAAGATTTTTATTTTTGTATGTATTG
Organism: Papilio polytes; assembly: GCF_000836215.1. Classification (NCBI taxonomy): domain Eukaryota; kingdom Metazoa; phylum Arthropoda; class Insecta; order Lepidoptera; family Papilionidae; genus Papilio; species Papilio polytes. Next base: position 530,942 of record NW_013525292.1, read on the forward strand.
AAAAAACTCAAAAAACTACTAAGCCGATCTTAAAAACTCTTTAACTAATAGCTACGTTATCACTCAGTTACATAGCCTTTTTGAATTTCAATTTTTATTTCTGCGCGGATGAAGACGCGAGCAACAGCTAGTTGAAGATATATTAATAGTTAACCACTACGAAGACTCAATCGGTTTGCACTATAAAAAGAAAATCTTACATGTTATTGGATATTAAAAAAATATTTTGTCACTGGCCAGTATTTGAAAAAAAAAACTGACAGGCCGCCACACACACCGCGCGAATAAAAAGTGCAAAGCTGTGTGGAGGTAATGAGGCGTGTGATTTGCGGCGCCCGTGTGGCCGAAGCCTTATTCAGTCACCCACTGCCCTACTGACGTTTGTTATAAAAAACAAATAAATCATCATATAATCATATAAAACAATAAATAATTGATTAAAAAAAGTTTAAAGGTGAATGAACCGTAGAATGCTATAATAAATTCGATAAACGAACGGTGATAACGATAACACGGCTAACTCTGTCAACCTCCATATAGTTACTTAGTACAGATTCAGTGAGTTTAAATTCTTATAGTAAATTTTAACGTATCATTTGTAAAACAAAGATAAACAATTCGTGTCAGTTGATTTCAAGATTTCACTGCCTTTTCCCCACATGTCTCAATATCCTTTTTAACAATGTCGTCTTTCACACAAATCATCCATACAAGGTTCTTACGTATAAATCTTTTCAAATATCTCATGAGATCACGCCGACATTTTTTCTATTCCCATAGAGAGTGTGGGAATTGTTTTTGTGCCTGTAAAAACTATCATTACCATATATAAAAGGAGAGGAAGAGTTCCGTACCAGCATCCGGTTAGTTAGGTGCGTGATACACTGGGTTTTGGTAAAATATAAAAATGTAATAAATCAAAATTTTAAATGTATTTGTCTCATAAGCAAAAAGACAGTTTAGAAGAATATATCCTTCGAAATTCTGATTTGAGTTGTAAAAGAATTTGAGATTAACCTATTTAAAAAATAACTAAACACAAAGTAATTCAGATTATGAACTTAATTTTGATAGTACTTATATCTTTATTAACTGTAAGCTAGTTTTTTCATAAATATTCCAATCCAGTATAAATAAACTCTCTTAACAAAAGATGAAAGAAAATTATTCACGTGTGATGTGTACCACTGTCCTTATTTTAGTATAGTCATTTGCTTAATGACTCCTTGCATCCGGATAATAATTTTCGATTTCAGGGAAACGTATCAAACACAGTCATTTTATTCTTAAAGTATTACAACTTAAAAGCATCGAGGCAACATAAAATTTATTACTTATTATAGGATAGCTACTTAAATGACTTAACGGAATTTAAATCTTGCGTAGTTACAAATTTGTTTATATAAAGAAATGAGATTTTGGCGAACATACATTTTTTTATAACGTAAGGTAGCAAACGAGCAAGCGACCACCTGAATCCGCCGAAATGGCGAAGCGACCGCTGCCCATAGACATCCGCAATTGCAGATGCGTTGCCTACCCTTATCCGACAGAGGAGGAGACGCACATAAAGAGGATATTTCCCCCTCCCATGCATCTCCTCCACTGTTAAATTCACTTCCCCTTCCCATCCTCTCTATATGAGAAAAGAGTGGTAAGTAAGGGACTTAAATTAGGCCTCCGGAACCACACTCCTCAGACGAAACACGGAATAGCTTCCATTTCATGCCTGTCTTCTGTGTGGTCGTGGTACTACACTGGACGTGCCGGCCCTGCAGTGCTAAGATGTTAAAGCGGGCACTACCACTTTGAAGTGGTAGTGCCCGCTTGAACACTATACATAGTGTTTCATGGTTTTATTTACGTTTTTTTCTTTATATCACATATGGCCAGTGACCACCCATGATAGAAAAAAAGTAAATTAGTTAACTGACAGTAATAGTCACATTAAAACCGTAAAAACTAATAGCAAAAGGGCGCCAAAATCGCCACCACTCTTTCGTAACGCTCATTTTGAACTATTAAATAAGCACTCCATAAACTTCGTTGTCCAAAAAATAATTTGATGTGTTATTTAAAATCGTAATAAAAAAGTCAGTCTAACACTTTTGCCCCAAAATTATTGTTATATTAAAAAAATAGAAGTTCGCTTTTTGAATTGCATTGTGCAAGTTGTGGCCACCCATTACGTCATAATAGTGAAGCGTGCAATAAAGTTACTTTATTGGTTCCGTACAATTTAAGGGACAGTTTACAATGAGTTTTAATTTAAGCACTATATTAATATAGGCTATGGCCTAGTCACCCTAACTTTGGGTAGGCTCCGAGCCCCTCGGTGGGGACGTATAGTGAGCTGGTGATGATGATGATGATGATGATGATGATGATTATTAATATAGAATTCAATATCACTAATGTTATATTATTTTATTTACATGTAACGTAATAAATCTAGATAAACAAGTGAATTTGTACCCACAATCATACTTCATACTATTAATATTATAAATGCGAAAGTTTAGATGGATGGATGGGTGCGTGGGTGTTTGTTAGAGTTTGTAGCCTAAACGGCTGAATGGATTTCGATGACATTCGGTTTAGATGTGGGGTAGTCTGGAAAAACACATAGGCTACACACTTTTGTGATTTTTAATTACACGCCGACGGAGTTGCGGGCGAAAGCTTGTAACTCATATAGTTCGGCGAAAACCATGAACACCCTTCACCATAATTATGCCATTGTATTTTCTTGTTTAAAAAGTAATTAAGTGAATTCTGTGCATTTCTTTTCTTCTAAGTTTGATTAATATAAATATTCAGACAGATCTAAACGTTTTCATCGGAGTCTGTTTTATTTTGACCGACTTCCCAAAAGAAGGAGGTACTCAATTCGTCTGTATATTTTTTTTATGTGTGTTATATTGTGTCTTTTTGGGTTTTTACATTACAATGCGGAATCCAAATTAAATTAAATTTATAGGAAGGAAGCTCCTTTTTGCGGGTGCCGACTGTGACTTGCAGTATTTTGAGTGAGATAAAAAAGCTCCAAGTGTGATACTCGACGGTTAAAAAAGCTTCGCGATGCCATGACTAGGTAGAAATCGACTCAATCATAACGAGCCTACCTGACGTCTTAATTCTGTTGCGACATCTACATTTAGGGATGGAGAAGGAATACGTGAGAATTGTAATCTGGATTTTATTATTGGAATATGTTTCTCATTGGTTAACCTTCCATAACATTACCAGCCACTTCTGAGGTTTTCAGACGGGAATCGAAATAACCAGTAATAATGGTGAATGGATCTTGGATGTATGAGGCATAGGACCGATGTTTGAGGAGGCCTATGCTCAGCAGTAGAAGTCGTATAGCTGAGAAAAAGAAGAAAAGAGAATGTAGTTACTACTTTTATTAAGTTTGCTTTAGGTTGTTGATTTTATGTTTTTTTTTTAATCTTTAAATTTGGTAATGTTGCAAGTTTTTCTGTATGTATAACTAGTCATGAGGGTGGCAACGATAAACAATCGGTAGCCAAAACTAACACTTGAAATGCTCGAGTGTTTGTTTAGTTAAAAGGCAAACTTTACAAGAGGTTTCTGATCGATTATGGTCTTAACAGATTTTTTTTGTTTTATAATTGGATTGTTGGTAACGTTTTTCTTCATTTATCAAAAAAAAAATTGGGAAAGATTAGATATTGTAGTCTTTTTCTCTCAGTGCTTACTGCACCTTTGGATATTCTTGGCAAAAATTTGACGTAACTACAATTTAAAATTCTGACAAGACAAAAAACGATCGTTCTTTCTTATAAAATTGATATTAATTAAATAAATGAATACCGTATAATATCCCGTTTGTAGTCTATTTGTTGTTAACAAAGGCGTTAATTCAGATAAATGACAAAAGACTATCAAATACAATGGAAACACAATAATTCTATACAAAGAATTGACCGCAAAAACTAACCATATAAATGTATCAAAATTTAGCAATTTTTATTTACAAAAAATAGATTTTTCATCCAAAAAACGTAAAACAGTTTAACATATTTTTTTTTCAAGCGATTTTAATCCTTATAAATATTATGAATAAGGTTTATATTAGGAGGTTTAAAATGTCGCAGGGGTACAAAATGTCCTGCTGGGGATATCAATGTAAAGGGTCAAAAGACCTCATTGTTTCGTAAAAGCTGTTGATGTATTGTACAATAACCTTAGCAAAATGATTAATATGAATTTCTTTTAGTTATAATTCTTCCGGTTCTCAGTGGGTTGTCAGAATTGCGATCTGGGTGGTTCTGAATAGCTTGTCAAATTGTAAACACAAGTGTACTTTGATGTGTCAAAAAAAAAACGACTTGAGTACCTCCTTCTTTTGTGATGTCGGTCAAAAAACAGCTTATAAAATTGTCAAAAACCAAACGTTCCAGTAATTTAATGACACGTTAATCTCTATATCGGTATTACCTAGATTTTTATTTAATTTTCCGCAACCGAGCCTTTTTAATGTACTGTTAAAATTAAAGTTTCTTTTACGATTTTTATCACTAGATTTAAAAAATTCAAATTCAATTCAAACGAATTTATCTATTTCTTAATGAATTGTTTAAACAAATTGACTGTTTTATCATTGACTAAATATGAGCTATAAAATTCAAATAGATAATAACATGTCATAGCTCGATACGCTTTTGATGATCATCAAAATAGTTTTTTTAAGGAATATCTTTCGAATGTTAGGGTTGTCACTTTCGTAAAAGATGAAATGAACAGAAAAAACCTTATTTTTTTTATCAAGTAGGTATTTTACATTTACAATCCATTACAATGTATAAACCACATATCTTTACAAAGTATCAATTAAAAACACTTGCTTTTAATTAAAGGTTTTTTTCTATAAACTCCTAAAATTACCAAAAAACAAACGCACTATATATTCCACCATTTTATAAAAGTATAAAAATGATTTTTTTATTAATATAATGTTCGTAAGATACGGGTTTCTTACCACGATTGGGTTGCATTGGCTCCTGATTATCGGCACAGTTGCATACGGCGTGTTCACGGGCTGATTTTTAATTTTATTTTTATTGTTACTGTCAACCCTGATCGTAGAAAGGGCAAATTAAAGGCAAAGCGCAAGGGTTCTGCTGACTCCCCGTGGTGCGACGATAGTTCTATTTCATAAAATCTAGCACCGAAAAGGCAACGATTGAGCCTTTAAAGAGCAGTTTGCATAAAATATGTTATACTTCATTATTGCAACGTGGGAGATCTTTGTAGGCTTTTTATTGTACAATAGAATAGTTCGCGAGACGTTAAATAAAAGACCAAATTCTCATGGTTCGTTATTTAACTAAATTCACACACACACACACACACACACACACACACTATGAGAGTTGAGAATGACAGATTATTATTAAAATGGATTTTAAATAAATAAAAGAACAGCGTTAATTTAAATACCACATTCAGAGTCTTTTAGAAGTCGCTTTAATCTTACTAATTTTATAAATGTGAGATGGATGGATAGATGGATGTTTGTTAGAGTGTAGCCTAAACGATTGAATGGATTTCGATAAAAATTTGTACAGATGTATAGGATGGTCTGGAAGAATACATAGGCTACTAAATTTTGCTTTTTTTTTTAATTTCACGAGGACGGAGTCACAGACAAAAGCTAGTGTAGAATAATTATTCTAATTACTGTTAGGAATAAAATTAGTACGGTGCTATAAAATTGGCGCAACTCTAGATTATCGGCATAAACGTCACGTCCCTAGCTGACAGCAGTCAATGTCACTAGAAGTATGGATATTGGCGCGCAACTTGAGTCTTGACGAGAAGTATTGCTCTGAGTTAAAAGCGACAGTATCAATTAAATAAGTTGTCTAATAGTACAATAAGTGTAATTACTTTATAGATAGACTAGTAAAGAAGTTAGAATCGTGTCATTTCACTTAAAAATACATTTAAGGGGTAATATCATTTTAGTATAAAACCGGATACACTACTACCGGATACCAAAACAAGGTAATCAAAACAAATTCAAGATTAAACAGCGCCCGGCCCCCCACTTAATCAAGCCTTCTAAACACATGTTTATATCCACAGAAAGGGTTAACAATAACACAAATTAATACAACATCCTCTTTATATAAAATTTTATATTACAGTACGCGTAAAATCACTTCCTCTATCATTTACGTTTTTTTTTCCGGCCAACTGACGCCATTTTTTCTTATGAAATGACGTCCCCATATGGCGGTTACAGTAGAAGACCAAATAACAGAAATAATAGTGGACATTTCATCTCTTAATCTTATCAATGATTTAATAGTTTTTCGAATAAGTTTTGAAAAATTAGAGTGGGATAGTTATAATATTATCAACAGTTTTGTATTTTAGCATTAAGATCTCGCTACATGCATAAAATGTGTATGGATGTACGAAATATCACGAAATCAACTATTGATGTGTTGTCTTTTAATCTAATAGACCAGAGTCTTGATATACCAAAAATTGGTATTTACCTACTACACTTGTATTCTAATATTGTATCTTATTAATCTGGATTATCTCAATAAAAGTTGAACCAACTTGGTCACCCTAGTATAGCACGTGTTCACAAGCCAATGTATTTTTGTTTCCTTACCATGCGATATGCTATGTTTTGTAGACGAAAAGATATCGGCTTGGAAACAAATGTATTATTTTAGGAACTGTAAGCAACATGTGAACATAGCAGAAATAAAATTTTGTTCAGATATTGGGACGCGGTGCAAAGACCGTTTGAGAGATCAGTTATGATGACAATTTGACAGATGTCAGTTAAAAATTTCGTCGATTAAAATTATTATAATTTAGCATAGCGTGAGGGTAAGAGGCGATATTTCCTCGCGCCTCCAAATTGGCGTTAAACACATCGCGGGCCGTCAAAGACGCTCGATGCCAAAGCCAGGGCCGTATTACTCCGGGCATGTAATACGCCTGGGCGCCTATGCCACAAACTCTGTAAGGCGCCGGCAAGTGCACATACTCTTAGGGCGCCAGATTGACTTTGTTACTCGGGCGCCCAATACGACCCTGTACAAGGCCTCGGGTACATCGGTTATGACAGCACGCGACACCTCGCAACTAATTTACATTACCTTCCCGTGAAGTGTAAGAAATCATTTCGCTTGTTTTTGGACGATGATTTGCTAATTTATATACAGGATGTTTGAAATTTGTAAATTGTTTTTTTTTTTAATTACTCCGATATATTGTTCTTAGTAAAAATCTAGTGCAATATGAAAAATTAAATTCACGATGTGACATGTGGATTACTAAACAACTAACTTAACGATTTAATTCATTCCTTGAGACTCATAGAGCTTTAAAATTTGTGTACAATATAAAGTTTGTGTACAAACACAAATCGTTACAATGTCTACCTCACAAATTACCATATTTGTTAAAAATGTAAATAATATTTCAATATAAGAACATCCTTTATTGTGTTATGAGCGACTCTCGTTATCTTATTGACTTTGCGTCCACTTCATATTTCTGCCGTCCAGTTAAATGTTCTGCATCATCGACATAATACAGGTCTGGGCTGGAGGTGTTAACAACTGTATACTTTAAAAATGTTAAAAAAAAACAAAGTTAATATTACAACCGCACGCTCTGTGTCCGGATATGTAAGTTTGGAAAACTTGGACGATAATGAAATCGACATAAGGTTATGGATAATTAAATAAATTAAAAAAGTGCAAAAGTTGATCAGGGGACACCCGGGTTTGAACCGGGGACCTCTCGATCTGCAGTCGAATGCTCTACCACTGAGCTATATCCCCATATTGGAATCTTCAAAAATAAGCTTCTAATCACTGTAAAGACGAGGCCGTTGTCTAGAAGTGGATGACGTAATGTTAGAGAGAGAGAGCGATATCAATGTTGGTTTGCAATTGAAAAAACAGAAATGCGTTAGTACGCAGTATTTTAAATGTTGCATCATAATTTAATCATCACTTATGACACACAAAGTTCTTGCTAAAAATACTGGCCGGAAAACCTAACCACTAGTCTATGAATCCATAATTCACATTAAAAAAATAAAAGTTGAAATGTCGGTCGTCCATTGTAAATTCTTTTAATGGGAATGAAGCGCAAAAATTTTCACCGAATTTCGCTGAGCAAAGAAAAAAGTTCCAACCTACAAATTCATTTGCAAACAGAAGTACAATGGACTTGTTAGCTCGGATGGGTCGGCGGCGGGCGGAGGCAAATTGCGTCATTCCAGACAAACAGTGCAAATTTCGACTGTTTGCTTATGTCCAGCGTTAAGGGCAAGTTCACACGAATTAATAACCCGAAATACATCGTAACGTTTATGTATCACAACTGTAGATGTTAAAAATTGCTTACCATAAAAATTTAATCAGTGTTTCAAATATATTTTAGCTTAAACATTATTATGTGTATATTATGTGCAAGATAAGATCTTGGCCAATAAATAATAAATTATTTACTTATACTAAAAGCTTTATGCTGAGACATATAACCATGTTGGCGACCATAATATCAGTCAGCGGAGATCAGAGTTAAACAGGTGTTTAACTAAAGAGTCTATCTATATTTTTGGGGTAATATTATGCAATAACGAACTACTAATTTTAAATTATTTTTAACAAATTAAAATGTTGGTAACTTCCCCTTATGTCATCTGTTTATATTTTCATCGGACTCGGGAACAATGTTTGATGAGTGGAGCGCTGTTTATCGCGACAGGGGTGCGCAACATTTGGTGTGATTTTATTACATAACATGGGTAATGTTAGGAGAAATAAAAGTACAAATCGTAATGCCGACATAGTTGATGAAATAAAATGCAAATAAAGACAAAGCTAGTAGTTTTTTTTAATTCAATTTATCTCTTTAACATTTAACCAAATCGAATTCATTATCGTTCAATAGCATCTTTATGCATTTCTTAATGTAAATAAATTCGTATAAGTTGAATTAATAATAAATGAAAACGTTTTGGTTATTGTTAATCGCGTTCCAAATGTTGACAACCTCGAAAGTTTTAGCAATGATTCCGCTTTATTTGATAAGTTTAGTATCATGCAAACAAACGTAAATGTTTTGTTACAAATCAATTGTATTTTTAAGCAAACAATATTATTACGGACTTATTTTGAACCCTGAAAGAGTACGGTTGGGACATGCTGACGTTTCACGAAGCTATATTTTTATCCAAACATTTTATAAATTAAATCTCTAAGTAAAAAGATATTATAACCTTACTAATATTCGTATTATAAAGCAGAAGAACTAACTGAACGATAATCAGAGATCTGCAAAGATCTTCAAATCGAATTTGAATGACTGAATGACGTTTAACGCCTCGATGAACGGTTTAAAAGTAATCTAATATCGATTCCCGTGCTAATCAGGATTTGTGTATTAAAATTATAAATATTGTTTGTTTGTCTCCCTGTAAGAGAGCAGCTGGATGATTACTGGCTCATGATTAGCTGTCTAGGAGGGTTGGGATCGCGTGACGTGATCGTGTTGGCTCATTACGTGCACGTGCCTTTATTGCCATCATCGAACTTACCCTAATTATGAAACTAAATGTATTGGTTATGCAATGTCAAGGTTATTGTTATGATTAAATATCTGTCTTTCGTTACACTCAAAGTTAGTAATTGCCTTTTTAATGTTGTCGATAGATTTGCTACTTTTGAAATGTTTAATAGTTGTTTAAACTTATGTTGGTGTCTTTGCCACCTTTGTCTGGATCCCTAATGATCGACTACGAACATCACTAGCTACAGTATCACACGGACATCCCTATTGGACAAACCATTCACTCTCTTTACTTCGTCTGTCACTCCTTGCATTAAGTATCGCGCTAATCAAGTTATTTCTTATCCAACTAAAATGTAACATATAGTTAATAAACAACCTGAAGCTAAGTACCGGAGTTTCATTATGTCCACATATTACTAGACATGAATAGATTTTATTAACAACTGTGTGCGGCCCTTAGTGATTTTTTACCAACTTTGAGTGTACCACTCAAAGATTGTTAAACAGAATATGTTAGTTTTATATTCAAGTAACTTTTTAAATAAATTATTCTATAGATCACACGTCAATACCTTGTTATAATATCAATATAGAGTAATAAATAATTTCATCGAGTCATCGAAGGGCCAAGCTAAGGGCGTGTGCACATTAGTCAAGGCTCATTGGCTTGTGCTCAATGTGTACATAGCTTTGTACCTTATGGGATTGCATCCCTTTCAATTGAGTCTAAATTATCGACCCTTCATATAACCCGTAACTAATACTCGTTGTGTATGCTATATATTGAAACATACTTAATTTATAGTACGTTAAAATAATTACGCACTACTCACTACAGTTTTAAATATCCTTTGGGGACGAATGAATTTTATTTACCCAGTTTTTATTGTTACACAGCTCACGCTATGATCGAATCACAATCCAATCCAATGTAATCCAACACATTAGTATCCAACCCATTGATATTCAATCCATTGTGATTTACTGGATCGGATTTATGCAGATGATGTGACTTTTGCGATATTAGTGTCATATCTATAATGTTTTACAACGATATTTAGTTTTACGTTTAAGAAAATTTAGTTCGTAAGCTGTCGACCGTATAAATAAACATACAAAAACAATATTCAATGCTTTTTCAACGTCATTAAATTCAAAAACCAACGGCATTCTTCAACAACCGTGAATTAGGTCTAAATAATTAACATAGGCGCGTGCGCAGGCGACGGCACGAGGGAAGATCCCCTTACGGAATACAAAAAAAAAACATCCCTCCATATTCAAATTAACAAAGCATTACTGCGTATTCCGATACAATTATTTTATTCGCGTCTATAAAAAAAGTACACCCTATTCTACCAAATTAACAAACTTACATTGCATTTCTAACTTTACGATAATAGGAATAAAGCCGGTTTTAGTTTACTGTTTGTACAAGTGAGGTCCCTGACTCTAATGTATGAGCAATCGAAGAAAAAAGGTGGCACGCGCCCCGTCGTACGCGAGTACTCGATATCTTCCCTCGCTATCGTAGGGTTGATTAGTGTTTGACTGTTATCGACACTTTCAAGAGATTAATATAAATTTTAAAATTTAAAACTTTTTGCTTGAGTACTTTAAAAACAGCAGATAGTTATATTTACTTAATTAAATTACTTTATTAAAATGGAGAATAATCAACAATAGTTCTTCCGTTTTATTAAAAAAAACATGAAGTGGGATAGGTTAAATTGTCATTTCAAGTTTGTAGTTTATCTGTTCTTTTAATAATTCCTTTGTTACATGTCATAATACTGGTTCGTAAGACTCATCACTGTTCCAAGAAGAATCGTAATAAATCTAAATAAACGCAACTTACATACGTATATTTGTAAGAAATTGTTAAATCAATCGACACTGATATCGATAGAAAGGGTCACGTCCCTAGACGCCCGTGGCATCACGCAGGTGACGGTTCCGCTCCGCTCGCCGCTCGCTTATCGTCCATGACCACACCTGGGCGAGATCGCACATCGCAGATTACGATTTATACTAATCAGGACTAAGGCTAGAATATATTCCATCGGCGCAGCGATCCAAAGTGCTTTTACTTTATTCCGAAATGAAAGCGCCAGTTTATATCACTGTCGGTTAATTATCTTATTAATTTCCAACAATGTTACAAACCACTCCAACTAGCATTTTTTTGGTACAAAACAGGCATTGTCTGTCTAGAGGCAAAATAAACTACTTGGCTTCCAACGCCATAGGTTGTCAACACCGCCTCTTCTGTGTTCTGCGTTCTGCTTTCTCTCTTGCCAGTCAACTGTTTGAAGCTAGTCCTGGTCTGAGTCTAGAATATGATAACATTTATCTTACTTCTTACTAATATTATAACCGCGAAGGTTTAGTTGGTTTAGAACTAGTTATATTTTGCAAGTATCTACGACAAGGCTACGAGCATCTCAATCAAAGTACACAAAGGCCACTTTCTTTTGTTTTTTAATTTCGTTTTTCAGTACAAGTAAAAACAAACGAACTACGATCACTTCGGACGAAAACAAAAGATGTTTAATCGAAATAGTAGACTTGTTTTTATAACTTACTTAGCATTTACTAAAAAAAATTTCTGTTTCAGAAAAGGGAAGAGAAATTGCAGTTTAATACATTATTATTAAGCGACTTAATATTCGAAGAGTTGTAAAGGAAACGTAAGGAACCTTGTATTAGTTCATTGTTGTACCGGATGCTCTTTGTGAGGATCGCGAACTGGTTGATACATTACTGATGGTTACAGATAAATATACTTATTATATTTAACTGGGTAATAATTTTTCGTGTTTATGCTCATTTGCTTCATACAAATTAAAAAGGGATAAGTAATATCCGAAATCACAATCCTTAGAAGTTACAGTTTTGCCTAAAACATTAAGAAAAAGTGTTGTTAGTACCGCGCTATAGAATTGGCACAACACTAGATTATTGGCATAAACGTCACATCTCTAACTGACAGCTGTCAATGTCTTGAGAAGGATGGATATTCGCGCGCCTTCCTGGCGAGTTGTCTAGTGGAGTGGGTAAATTAATATTGCTAAGTACAATCATATCAATTGTCTAAAAATACGAGGAAAAAAAACTAATCTAAAATCACTTTTTATTACATTAACTATTTCAATTCCGGGGAACTACGAGATCTCGACAACAATGGACATCCACAACACCAGAACTACAAATGCGTTGCCGCGTTTTTAGGAAACGGTAATTCAAAATATATGTTCTTAAATGTCAATAATGTTTCAATATTCAGAGTTATTTACATGTCAATTAGTTTTTTAGTGTATTTTTTATTACAGACTAGCTGTCACCCGCGACTTCGTATAATGTATAATATTAAGAAAAAAAGTAGCCTATAACATGACCATCTATGTCAGCTACCCTTCAGTGAAAGTCAAGTCGAAATCAGCCCAGCCGTTTCGGAGATTACCCGGATTAAAAGCGGCTTACGGACAGACAGAGAGACAAAAAAAATCAGCAACGCAAATACATCTTCCCAAAATCTAGAATTTTTCTTTTGACATTACAAACAGATTCTTTGTAATCTAAATTTATTACATTGTAGTGCAGATATCAAAAGAAAGTAAGAGTTAAGAAAATGCACATGTAGATATAAATAGTGTGTCTGTCTGTTTAATTCGCAACGAGCGCTGGTGTGAGGAGGGCGGGTGCGAGCGACGCCGCGGGCTGCGTTTGTGCGGCAGCGCGTGCCGACTTATTGCTAATCGGGTGCAGAGTAGCTATCACACAGAGATATCAGACACCTGGAATGGATAACTACGTCTAGATATGGAAGGCAACTACCATTGAGTATAAGTTATCTGGATAACAGAGAACTATTAGTAAAAATGTATAGTATATCCACCCAGGTTTTAGGAATACGTAACACTTAGGATATGGTCACTAAAAAATTAAACACATTTTAAATATGAAAATAGTTTTTATAATACGGATCACGCGATGGCGTGTTCACTTTAACCTGCAATATTCATAGAAGCAGCATAACATCTAAATCTCTGTACATGGTTGGTCTATGGTATCGCGAATAAAAGTGAGAAAGTTTACCTTGAAGCGACAAGCTCATCTCACTTCGCGCAGACCACCCGGTAGCTCGGAGCAGTCGAATTAGTTGCCTAAACAGTTCCGCCACGCGAATCATCTCAGACGTATAATTCTATCCTATCAGCCGCACCAATGAGTCCAAATTGCCTAAATTATGACGCTAATTGAAAGATAGAGATACGCATGGGATATGTATTTGCTAACTATCGCCCTGAATGTTTAGTAAGTAAGTTTGTCTTGTATGACAAATCATACGAATAGTAAACTTGGAATAAAATAAATTTGACATTGGTAATAAAAGCTGAAGAATTTGATGCTTTAAAGTTTAAAATACCCGAAAATTATCAGAGCTTGATCAAAGTTTACTCTTTGTTAAAAATTAAAAAGAGTTCTCGTTGAGTGTAAAATATATCGCGAAAGTAAAAAAGCATCTCACATAACTCATTGTAAAACGGATGCGGCATCCTCACGCTTAATCAGAAAGGATACGGGCAGCGCTCTCATTGGCGGCGACACCGGAAGTCAACTGATCGATGGGCGTACGCTCAGACAAATTTAACTTCCGGATGAAAGCTGCCTTATAAAAGGAATATGGATTAAAGATCTTGCCTTTAAATGTTTGAAGACTAGTAGGTTATAGAAAGAGATAGATATAATAAGTCTATCTCTTAAAGTGTTTTTTCTTAGGGATATACTGTATTGTAGTATGGTAAAGTACAAGGATTTTTTATTCTATGTATTGTTACCAGAAAGTTGCTGTAAAAAATGATGTTTACAGTTTTGTAATTAGACAATATCTATATGTCTATAAAGATGCGTATAAATATTTTAAAATATCTTGTAATTTTAAATTTTGTAGTGAACATATTTCATGATAGTTTTTTTTTTTTTAATTATGACCACTACTTTGGTCTGAGAACTTTTTTCCACAATTTATACTTTAGGTTGCTATAAAAAATCAATAGATAGAAAGATATTAACTAATACATTTAATTTATTGATGATTAATTTAAATAATCTTTAAAAATTTTATTGTTATTCGAATAATTCGGGAGCGAACAGAAAGGGTTCGTATTTAATACGTTTTTAAGTATCCTTAATTTGTCAGCGTATCGGAATAACAATTTATGACATATTTATGATAATTTTAAGATATTGTCAACGTTTATGGTAAAAAATACTGCCATACGGTCCAGCGATAGTTATTAAATTGAAGTACAAGTTTTTATTAGTAATTATTTTTAATATTAATTTAAATCAATTTCGTTGCTTTTTATCAAAATTCAGTTTTTCAAAAGTAATACGATTTTTTAAAATCAACGTGACAGATCCGTAATATTTTTTAATAAATACTTTGAAATCAGTGAATTAAAAAAATGTAATCGAAACTGTCACCTTGTTAATTTAATAATTCTGACTAGTAGATTTGATTCTCGTAAGGTTTTTGTTTTGTATGTGATAGTGACGTTCTTTGAAAATGATGCCATCATGGAATAAATAGCAGTGACTTGCTATTTATTAAACATAGTATAATATATCAAAACCTTTCAAGAATCTTGGCAATTGCCAAGGCTACATAGTAGGCACTAACTAAAATGACTAAGTTTTACATGACATCTAACACTCTTTTATGGGGAAAGTGAGACTCTGCAGTTTTTTATATTTTTGTGGGATTTGACTCTCTAAAGCCCTTATCATATAAAACGCAACAATCAGTTCCCAACTACTAAGAAATATACAAAACAAGAATATTCGTGGGAAATACATGATGATATAATCTGTGCGCGTACGCATAATGCATATTAAACTTTTTATCAATGATATCCACTTAATATGTGATTTACGAGAGGCGATCGAGACGAAAGTGTCGGCGCGATATCTCAATGATCATTTGTAGAGTATGCATTAGGCAGACATGACACTTCTTTGATTTGTTATATCCATTTTTTTTACATTTATAAATTCAAATTGTTACACAATGAACTTAAATTTTTAACTAATCTAAACTTTTGGCTAAAAAGTCTTTAAGAAAATTTTCTTACAATGTTCTTAGAATCGTATTCATCATCACCAGCTCACTATACGTCCTCACTGAGGGTCTCGGAGCCTACCCTAAGTATCATATTAGAACCACCAGAATATGTAAATGTTTATAAAGCTGATATTTCTAGTCTTTAACTTAATATGGAAGACAATAATGATCAGTTACTCACGAAAACCAAAGTAATCAAGTGTTAGGTAAAAATTCATCGCAACACGTTTGTACCGTCTGTTGTAAGTGATTCTATGAGCCAATCCGCGGGGGCGGCTAGTGGTCGTATTATTTTCGTATAAATCATAAGGCTTTTTGCGTTCGTATCGACCGACGACAAATATAAAACTGTCAACCGTGGCCGCAACATAAAAGAT
>NW_013525292.1:547160-553613 GCF_000836215.1 Papilio polytes
AGTCTTGCAAATGAATGAAGGAATTGGAGTGCAAAAGATTGGTCGATGCAACGATTTGCATTTTTTTGCAAGACGGTAAAGAAACTATTAATATAACGAATTGCTTTTATAGCTACCTAGAATTTTAACTCTCGCATGTCGTACTAATGTAACAAATAATATGGGTTTGTAGTTAAAAGTTAAGAGCAAAAAGTAGAATTGTAAGTACCGTTGCAGAAAAGCCAGTTAATTTGAAAGCGCTAACACATAATTCCTTATTTTGCTACTCTAATAGGAAGATCTACCAAAAGGTAACAATCATGGTGCCCCTATTCACGGGGTTTCTTATATTTTATTGTTTGTTTCGGGCGCTGCCGCGGGAGATTCGTCTTCAGATAGCTTTTATCCTTGTTTTAAACGCGATAAATTACCAAACGTTGCGTTTTAACAGATATATTGATAGATAAAGTTAGCGGCAATTTGTACTAGTGACTGTCGACAGCTGAAGTTGTTTTTTTAGTTTGCTTAATAAAATAGCAACATGTTTTGACTACATTATACTGGATTCGTTAATTCAATTAATTAAATAAATGTATTAAGCGCGCATACTATTGAATAAACTAACGCACAATTGTTTAGTGGAGCTTTTAGGAATCACGTATGAGCTTATATGGAGGTGCGCACACTTTTTAGTCGTGCAACTAAATAGTTGATTGGGCTACAAAACAATCGACAATCGCTACAGTGACAGTGATAAGTCAAACAAGTGTTTTAACTCTGACTCTGACTGATTGACATTATGGTCGTCAACTGTTTCACCATATATGATACTGCTATCGTTATAAATACTTTATTGTTTGTCAATCAAAATAATATTCGTAAGCCTACACATAATTATATTTCAATAGCCACGAATTCTCCAAAAAGAACTCTAGTCATGGCATAAACATGAAAGGGTTGCCGTATATTTAAGGAAAAATGTATTTGAAATACTGTTTTTATGGTAACTACTAGCTTTTGTCCGTGGTATTAAAAAAAAAACAAAAGAAAGTACCCTATGTGTTCTTTAAGACTATAATGTACATCTGTGCCAAATTGCATCCAGAAACGTTCAGCCGTTTAGACAAACTCAAACAAACATCCATCCATCTAAACTTTCGCATTTATAATATTAGTAAGTACGATGTTAAGTAATTAACGTTACATATTCTTCAGTAAACCTATAGCTTTGAAAGACATTAAGTTAAGAATTTTCTAAATGAAAACTTAAAACAAAGTTGTGGTGAAAGATTAGCGATTTATTCCTAAAATAATGAGGTTATAATAAACTTTTTTAGTCAAGTTAATATTGATGTAGTCTGTCCCCTCCCCTTCCGTTTGCTATATTAATCCCAGTTAATGTAATAATTCATCTGAGCTACCGCTCTGTTAGTTTTGATATCATTATTTATTTTTTAACTGACCTCACGAAGGTCTACGAAGGCGTTGCCAACGATATTAATAAAGTTAAAAAATCATTAGCTACGTAACTTTTTTAAGCATTGCTTGTTCTTAATTAATATTTTCTATGAAGAATTAGCGTTGATTTAGGGGTTGTTTTTGCTGAAGTTCCGAAAGAAATGAATCTCGACGAATTTTTGAGATGAACAAAAGCTAAGATAGGTATAAACTAAGAACTATACTAAAGGTACTAACTTTACTAACTTTAAATTTTACACTTACTGTGTAAAAAGTTGATGATGTTAAGCCTTAAATTTTGAAATACGGATGATGCAACAAAAAAAATAAATAAAAGGAAAACAAACTGTGCAAAAAAGAGTACGGACCTAGAGTTTGTAGAAGTTGATACATTTTATTTAAAAAAAACAGCCTTAAGTTTCTGTTTGTCTAAGTTTTTTTAATGGATTAGTAAGAGGACCATAAATGTTCAGGTTATAACTATTAAGGTATTTTTTTAATTCGCCCTGTACAGCTTTGTCTACATCGTCACCCTAACCCAAAAAGGTACACATTCTTTAAGATTCGCGATCTAATTTGATACGTTACTTACAAGCAAAGCCGGACAGCGTAATTACGCCGTATCCTGCCCGCCCGTCTGTCCGTCCGTACGTCTGTACCTCTGTATATTAGTCTGTACGTCTGTGAGTTCGTGAACGTTACGAGTGATTAACTTTAATTTCACCAATCGACCTTCGGTTAGTAATTGTGTGATAAATTGCCCGATCTTTCGCTTGTCATTGTTTTTTTTTAATCGCAAATTGCTAATTCACATCGGAACTGTTAAATCTTTTGAATTCTACAATCTTGGTATGCAAGAAAAGTTTAGTCTTTTTTGGTTCACACTTTGGTGACAGATAGTAGGATAAATTATCAAATTTTATTAGAATTCAGAAAAAAAGTAAGTAGTCTTATGTTTTTTCAGAGCATCCTTTACAACTATGCCAAATTTCATCGAAATCCGTTCAGTCGTTTAGGCTACAAACTCTAACAAACATCCATGTAAACTTTCGCATTTATAATATTAGTAAGGAGTAAGATCGACAATTTCCGAGAAAAATACTAAGTAATTGTATTCAATAATTTTAGATGTATTTTTAAGTATATCTTAAAAACTTTAAAATTTCCGATTACAACAAGATTTATTCCAAGGTTTATAGTTAACAGTGTTTGTTCCAACTTCCAATAAGAAATGAATTACACGAGTTCAAAATTAGTGGTAACCGGATTCAAGTGACGCACCCACGGCCTTTGATACAGGTTCCGTATCATATCCATTACCATTCTATGTGCGTACAATTAGACGGGCGTGCGCTATGGAAGGCCCGCTATTGGTCGCTGCAGACACAAGTCGGGTCAACGCGAACCAATCCGAACGCACAGTATAGACCCAAAGCGCATGATCTTGCACTGTCAACGCAACTATAGGTAAATATATTTTAGGGATCAGTATTGTACAGGTAATTTAAGTTGCGCAAACTGAATTAATAAACAATCAGTCGTGTACTATTTGACATTTGTTATTGTTTCTCGTTGTCTCGATGCATACAAGATTCCTTCATAAAGTTTAATTTATGTTACACTAGCTGTTCCCGTGCGACTTCATCCGCATGAAATTATGAAATTATGAAACCTATTTTATTGTTTACATTTTATTGTTTACATTTGTCATATTATCAATTACAAATGTCAAAATGACATGACAAACCATGGCAACCTTGCTTCCTTGATGTTGGTAGCAACTTATTTTCTCTTTCCCACATTAGGGTTTTTATCCAAAATATTTACCCCCTAACTTAAATGCCGTGAAAACACATAGCCTAAAACGTGACGTAAGTGTAGGGCTTTTTATTAAAAGAAGAATTATTAAAAAAATATGCTGTAATTGCTGACATCTTAGGCAACAAAGAAGTGTGTGTTTACGCTTTATTATAACAGTATAGATAATAAAAGTATCTTCATTAAAATTCATTTTTTTTTCTCAAAATGAAGTTGAAAGTCATTCTTTATAGCCACCAATCTATCGATATCATTTACAATTCAATTTGCAACCCCCTAATAACTACTTATCAATTCTTAAAACGGCCCGCTTTCGCGATGAAGCGAATGAGTTGTCATATTTGACAGCTGTCAGATTTGACAGGTCTGAAGTAAGACGTTACCGGTGTTGAGAGCTGTCAAGGTTGGTACGGAACCCTTGATTAAGTTCACACATTTCTCGAATTAATTATAAGGCGGTAAACGGACGAACGATTAATAAAATTGTATGTATTTGGAGTATATTTTATTCTCGTGAGTTGATGTTATTTTTTTTACTATCGATGTCTGAAATTTCTACATCAAAATGTTTAAAATTTTGTTAAAATTTGATGGTTTTATGTAATAATTAAAATAGAATTAATTGTTACCTTTTTTCTGGTTAATTACGAAAATAACGTTTTCGACATTATCGGACTTTAAGCATGGATTATTTTCAAATATGCAGAAATATAAATAATGTTTATAATCCGCTTATTAAGGTAATTGAATTATTTAAAGCGACAATGACTTTTCAGTCATGAAAAAAGAAGTGTTACCCATTGTCAATGGATTAGTAAACAAACGGATTAATGGATTGGATTTATTTATCTATTGACAATGCAGGTTTAAGCTAGCCTAGCTTTATTAGCTAGGACTTTGAATAATTTACATTAAGTAGTCACTTAGGCTTCTCCAGCGTATCTAGGCTAGGTTTAGGGGCAGATTGTTATGGTTTAATTCCAAGTAGTTTTTTTATCTAAAGGTAGCTACCCCTTCTGACGACGTAAGCTTGCTATTACATTTAAAAAGGGTTTTTGTAACCCACTTATTCTCGATAAATGTAAAGGTAAGGGATATTGCTGTCACTGTAAAACGGATACAAAATGTTAGGGTTATTTTATCGCGAAATTCGTTACACTAAAAGGCATATAAAACGTTCTAAATACCTATAAAGCGTTATTGGAACGTTACGATTGAAGGTGCTTACACCTGCAAAATGAATTACTTATATTAAATCTAGTAACCTTATTCTTTACCTGATAAAGTCTAAATTACAGAGTACAAGTTAGTATTCTGTGAGCAGACATCTGCTCCACTTTTGCATACATTTGACTGATTGTTCTGTCAGTCTGAAGGATTGCGTTCGACGGATTGCTTCTGACTGTCCATCATACCTGTGACTCAGTGGTAGGCGTCTTGGTGGTCTCATGTTTGAAACCATACACTACTGGGTCAGTATACTCAGAGCGTAGGCAAACCTTTGAGTAAACAATCGCACAACTGATGTGCGATTGTCGATTGTTTCGCAGCCAATTCAACTGTTTAGTTGCACAATTAAAAATAGAGTAATGTGCATCTCCATATAATCTCATAGGTATCACAGACTAAACAGTCGTGCGATAGATTAGTTTCAGGTATGCGCCCGCGTTTAAGACTTTAGAAAACGAAAGGATACATAAACTTAGAAAAGTAAACTTTATTAAACTTACGTTTTATTTCAATTTGTTTGTGGTATATTTTCATCAAAATTAATCTTACGTTGTTATTGAGTTTTTTGGCGTTTATATTAATGACTTGAAGTATTATAATCAGAAATAATTTTCTCTAATAAACAGGATTTTTTTTAAATTTCGAATTATATTGAAATACAGCGCTCACTTAATATCAAATTCTAAATATTGTCTAAAGTGTTGTTCATAGTATTTTTTTGTAGTTGTCCCTTACCTCCTGTACTATTTGTAATCAAATAACATCCCATTCAGGAAATAAAAATATATACTTTATTGTACATCGGTGAATTGAACAAAGAGGTAAAAGTAGTTATTATTTATAAAATAAACACATGTTTATTCAAACAGATTTCATATATTTACAAACACATAATACAGAAATGTATAACAGACTACAAACTAAGTAATTTACACTATTAGTTGTAATGTATAATACTGGTTTAACTAAACGTATACATTGACAAACTCTAATACTGTTATTGGCAAGATGTATACTAATTAAAAGGTCTAATTAAGTACATATTAAAAATCTAGCAAAAGAAATAGTACATAAAAATCCTAATAAAACATTTTAGCTGTTGCTATAAGTACTACCAGTTTTATTACATTTTAATTTCTATGTTGTGGTGTTGTTAATTTACAATAAAATATTTAAATAAATAATAAAAAATAATCGGTAGGACGGATTACATTAGCACAACTAAAACTAAATCTAATTTAAAAAGCGTATAATACCCAAATATTTTATTAAATCGATTAAAAATTAAGACAATAATCTAATCGATTCTCAAATATCCTAAACTATCTTTTGATTTTTTCTAACACTCGATATTTTTTACAACATCACTATACTAATTGGTAACAGTTACATTTAGATTAAAACAATAAATATCCCTGTACGAACTACTTCTATATAAAATTTGGCAATTTTTAGCGTTTAGCAACACTAAGCGTCTTTCGCCTTGATTTAAAAAGACTGTCTATTCCTAATTATTTTCATACCTTTACTGCAATAACTCGTAAAGTGCTGCGATATAAGTCTGTGCCATCTGCAGGGTCTCGTACTTGGAGAGTTGACGGTCAGCGCCCAAGGATGGCAAGTGACCGCGAAGTCTGTCAAAAGCCTTGTTCAAATTCTGCATCCTTCGACGTTCTCTAGCGTTGGCGGCTAGACGACGTCTCCGTAGGACAGCGGCGTTAGTCGCACGTCCTCTCCTCTTTCCAGATCCTTCTAGAGCTTCCCCATCTTCCACACTGTCTTCTAAAACTATATCGTTGGGCATTCCTCGATATGCGATGTGTGTTGGTGACTCGTTACTGTCCAAAGATGGTGTTGGCTCCAGGCTCGAGCGCCCGGAGTCAGGAGATCTCGGCCACGGCAGGTAGCACTCCTCGGTATACTCCAGCATGACGTCATTAGAGAAGATATCTTTCTCGTTATAGAAAC
>NW_013525292.1:553802-566378 GCF_000836215.1 Papilio polytes
TGCGTGTGCCGGCGCGCGCTATTGTTTGATACGTTTGACTTTACTCCGCCACTACAACTGACAAACTCTTTGTAGATTCGCGGCATGCCGTTATAAATTAATATTAATATCAAATGTATTTGTAAAAGCAAAACCTAAATGTAAATTCTTATACGATACTTACTGAAACAACGAGTACGTAGAATTACTTTACTAAATAATTGTTAAATTAATGAATCTGACATAAAATAAGTATTATTTTACTTAACGTTAGAGTAAAACATAAAAGGTTTGAACCACAACTATACAATGTATATAGTTACGCACAAATACGGTCCACTATCAATAACTAAAGACTTAAGTGACCAGAGATAAAATTTAAGTACGATAAATCTCATTTACATAAACCATAAGCATTTGAGAAATAAATCTGAAACTTTCAATTCAAGTCTGACTTTCTTAATCACGTAAAATGTAAAAAAAATCGTTCATTAATAAATTAAGCGTATTAAAAAAAGTCCGAGTTAATTTTAGCACGATAAACCAGTTCCCACCTGAGCCGGGTCGGGAATCGAACCCAGCGATATAGTTCGCAGCCTAGCGGTGGCCGAAACTGAACACGCAGCCGTCTTGGTGGCCCTAAAGCACACGGAACTAACAATATTTGGATGCGGTAATTATAACGTTCTAAAAATTAGACTAATAAAATCTAAAAATCTACAAACGCACTAAAGTCACTTATAGTTATATAATAAATTACAAAATTGAATTGTACATTTGAGTTCTAAGTATGGCTTTTTTAAATTCAATGAAATTCATTAAAATCCTATAAGAAGAACAAGAAATAAGATTATAAAGTGACTGTGCAATAAATATTTGCACAATACTAATCCCTTTTAACCACAATTCCAGAAATTCCTAGAATTTTACCAAACAATTATAACTAAGTTGACTTACAAGTATTTTTATGATCCCTTTGTTACGAACAATAGGATTAAAAAGTGCGTAAATGTTGGCATTTTTAATAAATTCTTAGAATAATTCCTGTTCTTCTTTTTCAGATTTAAAATGTAGATTTATTGTTGTATTATTGGTTTCGTTATTGCGTTGAGTATTAGAGTTAATCACTTTTTTTATTTAAATAACGCGTAATATTTTAATGCCGCATCCATTATTCGTTGATTACCGTTAGACGTCGCTTGCCTCTGGTGGTCCGATCGTTTTTCAGTGCAAACTCTTGGTTGAAGATTTCGTCACTTGAGTGAACTTGTCCTGGGTCACGGGGACTCTAGTCATTCACAGGATCTAATGGCACAGTAACCTGACTTTATTTTAACCTAGGTACAATATCCAGAAAAGAGAAGTTATTTGACTAATATAATATGTAATGATATTCTAAAAGCGGTTGCTCACCTCTGACTAAGCAATCGCACAACTGCTGTACGATTGTCGATTGTTTCGATTTGTTTGCTGTACGATTGTCGACTGTTTTGATTGTTTCTTCAACTGTTTAGTTGCACGACCAAAAATCGAGTAGTGTGCGCACCTCCATATAAGCTTATAGGAGTCAAAACGCGACTAAACAGTTGTGCAATAGTTTCTAAATGTAACAAACACATTAACAATTTATTTGGTTTTAAAAAGTATAGTTTAGAAATATTGTATAAAAAAAACACAGACCGACCATTATTGGTTTTGAGTCTATTGACTCCTTCAGATTCTGTAATGTAGTATTTACATTTATCTGATTGTTTTGCTAATAAAAGTCGTTAATAATTTCTTGGAGTAACTTTGGAGCCAGATGGTTCCCGGTAGAGATACGTGCTCTCTGAAGTAAAGATTTTCTCACGAGACCTAATTGTGTTAAAAGTATAGTGCGCTTATTTGTTCCCATGACACATTAGCGACCCAATGAGGTCAATGAAGGTCGGAAAAATTGGCCACTGACATTTTTTTTAATTACCTGTGTTATCCCATTTCATCTTGCTAATTATAAACAAGAGTTTAGATGAATGGGTGGATGTTACAAGGTCTCCACATCTCGATTAAATTTTTCATAGATATGTAACGTAGTCTGTATTTTTTTTTATTCTAAGCAGATGAAGTCGGGGGCAAAAGTTTAGTTTATAAATATTGTTATGTTTTTGAAGCTATAAGAACATTTTAGTTGGACTCTTTGACACATTATAGTATGTTCGGTAATTTTTTTTATCAACGATTTGATAATTATATCAGTAAAAGCTACTAGATACAAATTAATTAATTAAGCATATAACAGCGTTCAAACTAGATTTCAATAGAGTTATGTTCAAGTCATCGCTCGGTTGTCAAAATATTGTACCGCTGTCCCGAGGGTCAGGACTACGCTGGTTCACGCACCATTAAGCCGCGTATCGGGTTTCGCATAAAATGCATTCGTAGAGACCGCGTCCTTTCGTGGGAGAAATTTTAACATAACTGTTGCAGTATTAAATCACATAAGATCAAAAATAAACATTTAATTTGTGAATGACTATTTTTAATTTTAAAGCATAAGCATTTTTGTATGTTCTTTCTGTTGAAACACGAGAATCGTAAATGCTCAACCTGGTTTTGAATACGCAGAGTCGTAACTCTTAATTGACCTCTGAACTCTTGGAGAGATTAAAAGTACAGAACGCATAGTTACATTTTTTCGCTTCAAGTTAAATAAGACAAGTAAAATGAGATGAACAACGTTCTCCACCAATGAGAAACGAATTAGAAATAACATTACTGGATGAGTAGTGGTCTACCCGAACTGTAACGGGACACCGAAACAAGTTAACTGTGAAAAATATAAAAAAACACGGGTCCGCGGTAACCCCATACGAGCAAGGGTTGATACCGTTACTCCGTCAAACCCTTTCCGGGGTCCACTTCCGAATGTCAGTATTGTTTTGTAATTACTAAATCACAGAGATACGGTGAGATTGAATTGAGACCGACTTGTGTATAGCGTTCAGTCGTAAACCGTAGAAGGTTACGTCTCAGGACGGGAATATGCATGCTAGTAAAATACAGTAGTTGGCATGCCAGCAACTGACACAATGCGTATAGACATAACAGTAAAATGTTTGCAAGATCGTATTCAATGAGACGTGTCAAAGTCAAGCTTCGTACACACCCGACAATTCCTTAGCTATCACATTATCAAATATACGCTAGATACTTGTATGCCAGTTTGCACAATCCTGGAGCTGGCAGGTATCATTAGCTTTCATTCAAGTGTGCCAGTTACTGGAATGTATGTTCACTTTTATTTTTTAAGATCGTAGCCTTCTTTTGTTTGTTTTAGCTTTCAGAATACGTTATTCGATAGTGACGTCAAAAGACGTCTAAATGACATTCATTTTATAATTCTAAGGACATAATACGTTATTTATTTGCAAAATGTTCATAAAACACTTCCTCTGATAACTCCGGGAGCACATCTGGGTGGTCCTTGTCCGCATGTCGAACCGTTTAACATAATATCTTAACCATGTTTAATGTAATAAATAAGATTGGAGATGTTCTTCGGTCTCCCGTGAATTTTGATAGGGTCATTTGGACCCTTGTTTATAACCTCTAAGACAATAGCCCCGCGATTGTTCAATTTCTGTTGATTTTAACAAATTGATTGTTCATTTTTTCTTTTATTGTAAAGATTAAAGATGCTAATTTATCTTAAAATGTTTCAATTCTATATGATTTTACCTGCTTATGATAAATCTTACTAATATTATAAATGCGAAAGTTTAGATGGATGGATGGATGGATGTTTGTTAGCGTTTGTAGCCTAAACGGCTGAACGGATCTCCATGAAATTTGGCACAGGTTTAGAGCATAGTCGAGAAGAACACATAGGTTACTTTTTATCCCGGGAATAGTTACAGTTCCCGTGGGATTCATTAATTTAGTTTTTTAATGTCTACTCGATCGTTCTGCAACGGTTCAACATATCTTATTGAAATTTGGCACAGATATAAAACAAAGTCTGGAGTACACATGGGATAAGCTTCATCCCCGGAAAATGTCTGGTTCCCGAGGGATACGTAGCTTTTTGTAATTTACATAGTTTGCATGTTTTCCAATACCACGCGTACGAAGTCGAGGGCAACAGCTCGTTGTCTATAAAAATGTATTATATCAAACTCTTCTACTTGTATACTAAAGTGATTATTTTGTTGGTGTTTTTTATTCTAAATACAAGATTAGCATTAGATGGAGGTTGAAGATAGCACCGAATAGGAAACAATTGATATGCGCTATATTTACTGCTTGTGTCTAAAACTTCATTATTTATTCAGTAGTCAGTAGTGAACCTTGGAATCCCTAATATCTTTGCACATATAATATTAGACCAAACATAATTATTTATTTCTACATTTTGGACTTACGTAATTACGACTTTTACATAATTAAAGTTGGCAATATTTTGGTCGACATCTTAAAATAGTTTTTTAACCTTCAATGTTCTGTTCAATCAAAGATAGACAGTTATCAAATGGCGGACGTTTAGCGAGATTACAGGGCGGCGCGCTAGGGGTGTCAGAATTGACACCGCACACAAATGGACCGGCTTCTTGGGAGGTTTATTGTGTCGTTTTTATGAAAATTACAGTAAAGCTCCCGGATATAGAACTTTCAAAATTATAGATTGTTTAAAATGTTAACATTTACTGTAAAATATTCTCCTAATGATAAAATCAAAAGAATATATAAAAGGAGCATTTTTGACATGTTAGACTAAAACAACATAACTCACGACCCAACCCAGAGAGATAAGCAGAGACCACGGACATCTATTTCAGATTAATTTTGTTACCAATACATACAGTACCTAACACATAAAAATGGGGATAATTACTACAGTCTCCAACAATTCCTTTAAAACGAATCGTAACTATCTAATTGCGTATAAGATTGCAGGCAAAGACCCGATATACGGTGAACACGTGGACAGTTGCACAATCATCGCAATTTGTTAAGAATGTGCATTGCTACGGGAAATTGTAACAACGGGACGTCTAGCGTGACGACTGATGACTCTTAGAGCGCGCACAACTGTTTAGTCGCGCTTTGATTCCTTTAACCTTAGGGAGGTGCGCACACTACTCGATTTTTAGTTGTGCAACTAAACAGTTGAATGGCTGCAAAACAATCGACAATCGCACAAAAGTTGTTCTCTTAGGTTCTACATTACTTTGATATCGTCATCATCATCATCACCAGCTCACTATACGTCCCCACCGAGGGGCTCTGAGCCTACCCTAATAAGGGGTGACTAGGCCATAGTCAACCACGCTGGCCAAGTACGGTTTGGTTGACTTCACACATATCTTTGAATTTCTTCGCCGATTTGTGCAGGCATCACGATGTTTACCTTCACCGTATGAACGTCGGGTAAATTAAGTACATATGAAAATTCGAAAAAAATTTGAAAATCACTTATTTATGGTTGTTTTTTATAATTATTTTATTTGCCACGCTTATAACGGAATTATTCCAAGTATGCGTCTTTTATAACTATGGTAGGTTTTATATTTCATTTAATCTAATTTACATTGTTTTTATTTGAATTTAATATTTATAATTCATTTGGGAGGAAATAAAAATATGTAAGAAAGCTTCTTCATTTTTTAAAACATTTTCTAACACGAACACTTAATAGTAGCTCATCGATTATTATAATAATACAAAATGATTCGGTAATAAAGGTTTGATACGATTTTAATGGAACAAACTCGAGGTGTTGATTTTAGCCTCGAGGGAGATTCAATAAATCGGAAATAATTTAGGTTTCGAATACGATACGATTTTAAAACGTATTTATTTGATTACTAGCTTTTACCCGCGATTCCGTCTCAGTGTAATAATAATTGAAAGAAAGTAAAGTAAGTAGCCTATGTGTTCTATAGTATTATCTACGTCTATGTTTAATTCCATCGAGATACGTTCAGCAGTTTAGGTCACAAACATTTATCTATCCATCCAACTTTCGCATTTATAAGATTGTTCACTTTAGTTAAAGCAAAATTGTTAGGTAGTACTTCAGTCATCAATTCTTTCATTCTTGTGCCTGGCCTGCTTCTACCGGTCTACTCCTCCTCCTCCTCCACATTTATATTTCAAATTCTCCTTGCAACATGAAGTTATGCTCTATATTGGACCCTAAAAATTGGACTTTAGTATCTATAGGTATCCGAGTATGTATACAGCGGGTTTAAAATGTATTCAATAAAAGCACTATTTTCATGTACACCTTCACTAAACTATTGCCACACAAACAACTTCACTTAACAAAGAGTTACTATAATTTGGCATAAAGGATTCGGCCATGAGGCCATCAGCATTACGAAATTATCGCCACAATTCAAAAGCCATGCAATTTAACTGTCTCATACAAAACCCTTTACAAAACTGACTATTGATATTCTGACCTCTGGTATTAAAAAATAAAAAAAAAACTTAAAAAACGGTGGTAAACGGTACTCTGCCCTTGCTACAGGTAGTATTAATATTGTATTGATGAATAGGGGCCCTACTTATCGAGTTTCCACAAGATACAAAGATCACGCGAACTGGGAACGTCTTTTGGTAACAGAAACGCTTTTGTGGGATTAATGTCGTTTGTATTCAAGGTTAGTATAAAATTGATCAAAATGGAGGGCGAACAAATTTGCTATGGTACAAACTGGGACGTCTATGCTATGCTATGGTACAAACTGGAACGTCGACGCTATGCTATGGTACAAACTGGGACGTCTACGCTATGCTATGGTACAAACTGGGACGTCTACGCTATGCTATGGTACAAACTGAGACGTCTATGCTCTGCTATGGTACAAACTGGGAAGTCTACGCTATGCTATGGTACAAACTGGGACATCTATGCTATGCTATGGTACAAACTGAGACGTCTATGCTCTGCTATGGTACAAACTGGGGCGTCTATGCTATGCTATGGTACAAACTGGGACGTCTATGCTATGCTATGGTACAAACTGGAACGTCGACGCTATGCTATGGTACAAACTGGGACGTCGACGCTATGCTATGGTACAAACTGGAACGTCTACACTATGCTATGGTACAAACTGGGACTGGGAGTTGTAGGTAGCTACCCAAGAACTAGCCTAAATTATCTGTTGGCAGCGCCCGCACTATACTACGTGTTTTACGTAACTGGAGTATTTAGTACTCTAGATTTGGCCCTTCTCAGCTCTTTGCGTACTTTGCTAAAGAAACCACAGTCCTAGAGTTATGACAAAAAATGTAAATTAACGGAAATGAAGCCGATATTTATCGGTCTATCTTTAATGTCTACAAAAACTAAACTGACCACAGAGTAAAAATTAATATTAATATTTGTAACGACCGTAGAAAAAAGGTAATTATATTTTTTGTTGTCTATGACAAGACAGTATTTGTTTAACTAAATACTGCTATGGATACCGGAGGTCTTTCTCTTTCATCTTCAATTAATGTATTTTAGACTTTACGCATATGTTATAGAACTCATATTGGTTTGCATCGATACGTGTCAAAAAATTTGCGAATTTCGTGCGTTTTGCATTCAATAGGGTGCTTTAACAAAGCATTTGCAATTGTATTCGAAAGTGATAAGTGCGAGTTCGTATCTTCCTTTTGATTTACGAAAAACATTGTTAGTTGTTTGGTGGTTGTTGCGGTTTGCGACAAAGGTTTTTTTTTCGTACATTTTTTGTAGTTTATGACAGTGGGCGCCTGCGCAATGACTCGTATATTTTTGTTTGTTCATACGGTAGCATTTGAGACTGTTTCGTTGGGTGATTATGTATCTTTCAATGATTTAAACTTAAGTCTGAAGGTTTAATGGCAGAATACTGAAATAAATCTTAAATACTTTTGCTGCTTACAATCTGACAGATGTCAATATGTTAATAGATTCGTAAATAAAAATGGACTCTGTTGCTTATGTAAAATAACATCGTTTTTCTTCGGCTTAAAATGTTGCTTTCGAAATTGTATATTTTTTACAATGTGGCAAAAGGCAAGAAGCGTCAGCTTTGATTATTTTTTTTTCTAAAAATTGTTTTATCAACACAGTTTGGGCAAACAAGGTGATTAAGTTTGATTATTGGGCGCAGGTTCGATACCCGATTATAGACATTTTCGGGATATGGCGGTTGCCGATCGAATATCGGCGTGTAAATATAATTAATGGCGGGAATGTTTGTTTTTGGTGTTTGAGACCAATTTCTTGATGCTTTAGTCAATTACTAGATAATGGGTAGGTTTTTTTTTCTTTAAGTCGTTTATTTCAAATATCTCCTAAAGCTATAAAGAAATATAAATTTACAAAACATTTAAATGTTTGTAAATTTGATTGTTCTTACAGAACAAAAAAAAAATACACAAATTATGTGTTGTTGAGGTTTTTCTAACATTTTCCAAATATCGTCTTTGTACAAAAAAGCACTTTTAGAGTAAATTAAATGAGATATCGAATATTAGAAATAAAATGCAGTTTAATTTTCTCAGCAATAATTAATTATAATTAATATTACACCTTACAGAAGAGTCGAAAGTAGAATTAAATTGAAAAAAAGAGTTTTAGTAATATGTTCGTTACAAAAATCCGCGAGTTGCTTGTTTTGGCGCCTTTTCTTTGTATTCCAAATTTAAAACATTAAAGGTAGATTGAGCGATATCGTAAAACCAATAGAGGGTGTGAATAAAAAAGAAACTTTGATTTGTTTGTGCGTCTCGACTACCAGCGAGTCATAATAAATACAGAATTTGCTTCATAAATATTTATTAACGAATTCTGGGCTTAGCTCGAAACTGTTTATTAGGTACCTCTGTATTTCTAAGTAGCGAAATTAAATAGTGTTAACATATTCTATCTTATTACTCTTTTTAATATAAATGCAAAAATTTAGAAGAATGTGTGGATGTTTGTTAGAGTTTGTAGCCAAACACGCTGAATGAATCTCGATGAAATTTGACATAGATGTAGAGCATAGTCTGGAAGAATACATAGGCTTTAAAAATCCACAGGCGACGAAGTTTCAGCCGAAAGCTAGTTTACTATGAAATATTTTCGCTTATGTTTTCCGCTTGCACTCAGGACCCACATATTTTGTTGGCTATAAATCGAAGCGTATATTGAGTTATTATTTGAACAATCTTAACCCAATGCTGCAGATTAGAGGATGGACTTAACGCCGAGTTAGGAGTAACCCTGCTTATTGGATTGATTTGGAAGATTATTACCTTAACTTTAATTTTCATTTCGTGCCCGCGACTTCGTCCACGCAATATTAAGGTAAAATAGTAGCCTACAAAATGCCCGCTTATGTCAGCTAACCTTCAGTGAAAGTCCGATCGAAAGCGGCCGAGCCGTTTCGTAGATTACCTGGAACAAACGCGGTTTCCGGACAGACAGACAAAGAATTTTTAAATCTGTTTATTTTTTAATTAGATAAAAATTTTAACGTGTATAGATAAAGATGAGACAATGTTATGCGACGAAATGATGGGTACATAAACCAGAAAGTGTTAAGATTGAATGTGGATGGCTACAAAGGAAGAGGAAGACCGAAGAAAGTATGGATGGATTGTGTGAAAGAGGATATGCTTAAGAAAGGAGTGGATTCAGATATGACGGCTGATAGAGATGTATGGACGAGCAGCATACTGTGCCGACCCTCCGTAAGGGATAAGGGCAACTGGATGATGAGATAAAGATGAGACAATGTCTTTTTTTAATCCAGAAATCATGTAAGACATTTTGGAATGTATCATGCTTTGGAAAGAACCAATGTCCTCGCCTTTTCTTTTAGCCACTATTGTTTGTTTTTTAATTATGTATTAAAAGAAATATTCTTGTAAACCAAACAATTATGTATTTAACTAAGCGAAGGCCATATAGTTGTACTCAGAAATGGCTTTCAAATTAAGAACTTATGCCTGAACATAATAAAATCATTACAAGCAATAAAAACAAAAAACTTTTATAGCGGTGCTAAAATTGGGGCCGACAGTATAGCACCAGCGGCGGAACATTTAATTGGTTTGGCGAAAAGAGTAAGCGAGAGAATGTCAAAGATTAAATGACAAAGAGACGATACACATTTTTAAAATTTAGAAACGTACAAGGTGAATAATATTTTAAGGAATTATTAACAATTAATACCGTGAGGGAAACATTAGAGAAAAACCTTATCGTATCGGTAAAACAATTAAGTTTTTGTTAGTCAATAAATGATCTCAACGCCTCGCTGCTTGATTTGACTAATATCAATTTCTTCTAGTCTTAAGCCTCTTTAGTGTGTATAAACATACCTCAAAATATTCATATTTATGAATTACGGACGAACTGGCTTATATACCTTGTAAAAGATTATCTAACTGAAAATAGTTACAATTTTGTACTATGTTTTATGCCAATAAGGTAAGTCTGGTGTAATATAATCTATGACACATCCAATAACCGATTGATGATTTATGGCGCGAAGGCTACGGCAATTCCGGCGGATGTTTGTTTAATCGATTACAGGCTGTTATTGTGACGGTAGCGGCGCCGAGCCTTCGGGAACTGATTACCTTTGGGATGTGGGAGTTAACAGTAAGTGTTGAACTTTATTACGCTTCTGGGAACTGATGTAATATTAAGAAGTGTTTTAGCAGCGATGTAATTGGCGAAAAGTTTTTTAAACAATTTACTATGTTAAGACTCATGTTAAGTGGTTGTCTTATGTCGAAGGCATCGTTTTTTATCATTATTGCAGATGTGAATAGTGGGTTTACAGCTATTACAAAACTTTACTTTAAACTGTACTATTATAATTGAACAGTCGAACTGTACTAAAACTGATGTGTGTCGGCAATATGCGGACTGTATAGTGTACCCGAGAGTTGTTTGCCATCCTACGTGAGTTTTAACTGTTAAGTTGAAGTTGATATTGTGTAGCTTTAAGTTTGAAGAAAGAGATTATAATGTAATACTCTAATTCTCGAGGATGAACCTTATCCAATGTTTACTTCAGACTTTGTTTTATATATGTGCCAAATTTCATTAACATATGTTGAACCGTTGCAGAATTATCGAATAAACATTAAAAAACTAAATTAATGAATCCCATGGGAACCGTTACTATTCCCGGGATAAAAAGTAGCCTATGTGTTCTTCCAGACTATACTTTAAACCTGTGCCAAATTTCATGGAGATCCGGTCAGCCGTTTAGGCTACAAACGCTAACAAACATCCATGCATCCATCTATCCATCCATCCATCCATCCATCCATCCATCCATCCATCCATCCATCCATCCATCCATCCATCCATCCATCCATCAAACTTTCGCATTTATAGTATTAGTAAGAAGTAAGATTAATAAGATTTATTCAGCTAAAAATAGCTTTGTTAAATTGATTCTTATATTAACTTCACATTTAAAGACTCTTCATTGAGTCGCTTGTATGCCTAGGGACTGTGAATTTTCTTTCCAACAGTTGTGCTTGTATACCTTCGTGTGACATCGTGGGAGAAATGCCTGTAAAGCAGCGAATTTAAATGTGATAATAATTAGCCGGGGTCGGAGGTCACGGTGCGTGGCCGTGCCTTATGGGACGGCGGGTGAAGACGCAGACTGACAGGTGGTGCGATTCCCACGATATACCTAATTACGTACGTACCGTACTCGCTTGCGTACATTTTCGTTAATGCACACTAGGCAGAAAGTTTAAGTATCCAGAAAAATGTGCATGAATTATTTCCAAGGAAAACTCAGAGATGTATCCAAATAGGCATATAGTTTTACATTATCAGTGTTAAATTTCAATGTTTTTTAATCGAAAATAATGATTTTTCAATAAAAAATAATAGAACTTAAAGTTAATCCTAACTTAAAGTGAAAATATACATATCAATATTATAAATGCGAATGTTTAGATGGATGGATGGTTGTTAGGGTTTGTAGCCTAAACGGTTGAACGTATTTCGATGAAATTTTGTATAAACATAGAGGATAGTCTGGAAGAACACATAGGCTACCCACTTTTGTTTTTTTTTAATTCAACACGTACGAAGTCGCGGGCGAAAGCTATTTTTGTATAATAAACAATGTCAGTATTTCGATGAAATTTTGTATAAACATAGAGGATAGTCTGGAAGAACACATAGGCTACCCACTTTTGTTTTTTTTTAATTCAACACGTACGAAGTCGCGGGCGAAAGCTATTTTTGTATAATTAACATCGGAGTGTCAGTATTTCGACCAGGTGTGTAATGTGCTTTACCGTTTATATGTAAATTACGATGACCACCGACCATAGCGATGATCTTATGACATCGTCATATGATACTATCTAATGGCAGATGTTTTATTTCATTAATCCATATCACTATCTTACTAATATTATAAATGCGAAAGTTTAGGTGGATGGATGGATGTTTGTTAGCACTTGTAGCCTAAACGGCTGAACCGATCTCTATGAAATTTGGCACAGGTTTAGAAAATAGTCTGGAAGAACACATAGGCTACTTTTTATCCCGGGAATAGTTACGGTTCCCGTGGGATTCATTAATTTAGTTTTTTAATGTTTACT
>NW_013525292.1:566393-571830 GCF_000836215.1 Papilio polytes
GCTTCATCCCCGAGAAATGTCCGGTTCCCGAGGGATACGTAACTTTTTGTAATTTATATAGTTTGTATGTTTTCTAATACTACGCGGACGATGTCGCGGGCAACAGCTCGTAACTTATAATTCAAACCTATATTAGTTGTAATACGAAAGATCTAGATGAAATTAAACACAGATATAAAACATAGTCTGGAAGAATACATACGCTACTTATATGTAAAACTAAGTTTTTATAACACCGAAAGAAGTTGCCGGCAAACGTAGTAACTACAAAAAGACGATTTAATTGAGCATGTTTTAATTCACATTATAAAAACTGCGATTAGAAAAACTAAGTTATTCTGTTACAAGGAGACTGTAAGCTTCGAGAATCTAATTGTTATTGTTTTTAGAGGTAAAAAGTGAGATGACACAACAATTATGAAGAGAAAAGATTTGTATGTATTGAAATAACTCAAAAACTACTGGGCCGATTTTAAAAATTATTTTACCATTATAAAGCTACGTTGTCGCAGAGTACCATAGGTTGTATTTTTAAATTTCGTATGAACAAAGTTGCGAGCGACAGCTAGTGTTTATAAACTGTTAGTTTTTATACGATCTCTTAGTTTCAGGTGTACCGGAATTGTATAGCGCGAGCGGATCTGTGGCATATGGTATATCGGTTACCACGTGTCATGCCACCTGAGCGTCACGTGGTATTGTTTTTATACATGTTTTGTGACGTAGTTTATATCAGAAATGCATTAAAATATTACGATTACTGTGATTCTGGCTGAATTACATTTTAAAGGTAAGCAATGAATCTGCAAATGCGTTTGGGAAGCGGCCGTTATTGTGTATTTGTTTGACCTTTTGTACTATAAAAGCTGTCAAAGATAACTGTATTCTATTTATACTACTATAATAAAGCGTAAACACGCACTTCTTTGTTGCCTAAGATGTCAGCAAGTACAGGCTATATATTTTCACGCCATTAAACATAGGGAGTAAACATTTTGGATAAAAAACCTAATGTGTAGGAAAGAGACCATAAGTTGCTGCCAACATCAAGGAAGCAAGCTTGCCAAGTTTTGTAATGTCATGTCATTTTGACATTTGCAATTGAAAATTTGACACATGTAAACAATAAAATAATTTTATGCGCATGAAGTCGCACGGGAACAGCTAGTTACTCATAAACGAGGTTTAGACTGAGCGCCATCCGCGTTCGGACACCTCAAACCAGGAGGAGCTGTAAATGCCTCTTCAAGGCAAACAGTGACAAATCAGTTACAAAGTAACTAATGTTCTATTTAAATGTGAATATTTAATTCAATCAACACTGGTACGTGTATAAAACGATGCGCATTACAGTTGAAAATAAAATTTGTAACACCTGGTTCAATTTAATTTTAATATATTCCAGAATAAAAATAAAGAAAGTCTAGGAATTATTTGCTATTTAATTGGACTTTTCATAGGTTCAATACATTTATGATATTCGGGCAGATGTTGGTATAATTAATTAACGTGTGGATATTAATAGTAAAGTGTCTTATTATGAAAGGACAAGGTCGCCATATTGCACCCCAACGTACTGCGCATCGGGTGAAGGGAACTATTCTGAAAATTGTCACACGTTGACAATCTGAATAATACGTTAATTACATTCATTATTTTTATGTATTTTCATATCATATTTTGTAACTTAAATTGAACAATTTAGAATTTTTTGTAACAAGTATCGCTTGTCGTTTACTGTCCATACATTTAAAAAATGTTTTATTTTGTTTTATGCCTATATGTGGCTCTTCATAGTATTTTGATTCTATGATCATTTTTTAGCAACATTTAAAAAGGAATGTTCGCAATTTACACTGCATCTCTTTCTAAACTCTAAGCACTCTTACGTATTATTTTTCTCGTTAATTTTTGGGAATAGGACCCCGTAATACGGATGGGGTGTACCACCGCACAAGGTTAATGTCGTGCGGTCAGTATGTGTAATTATAATTACGCTACTGATGTCAGCCAAATGGGGTAAAACTGTAAACGGTTTTGTAGTCTCTAATATTTTAATGGCTTTAAAACATTTGTTTAAAAGTAACTTATACGTAAATTTAATCTAGAATAGACTGTTTGTAAGATTGTTTTATGAAATCAAATGAAAGAATGCGTCTAAACAGCCTATTTATTTCTTACTCTAGAATGATCCAGTACTATTATTATTACTGGCAGTTTTACTGAAAATTATTTTTCTTTTTTAAAAACATTTTCTTTCAAAGACTAACGTAGTTCAAATACGAATTTAAAAGTATCATTGTCTAAGTTAATAAATGCTGACGGCTCGGAACCTCTTCTCCAGTCTACCTGACTTCGAATCTTGATTTTTTTTCTAACAATTTGCCCTTTTCTTCTAACATACTGAGGGACCGCTATTATTTTGTCATAAAATATTTATCACGAACACTTTCAAAGCTTTTTTATCATTCAGTAATCGGGATGTAGTGAATTTTATGATGAGACAAAATTTAAATAACGCCGGCTAATTGTAAGAAATTATACACATTTCAATTGCTTCTAAGTATGTATGTTTGAAATGCATACCTGGCATAACTTTAAACAATAATACGATTTATTTATGGATCAAATATGAATATTCTATAGACAACTACAATCTATAGTTCGTATTTCTAACGTTACTTTTACACAGAAATTAATATTTATTAGGTATATTTAAGAAATACAAAACAAAGTATGAATTATAAAATTGTGTGTTACGATAGTCTATGTAGGAGCCATCGATATGCAATTTAGTTAAAGCACTAATCGTCTGTCAATAAAAGAAACGCAACAATTGTTTGGTCATAAATTCTCTACATGACAGTTTTAAATAAAAATATGTACAAGTCTGTTTGTTCGTCAGTCAATAAGCCAGTCAATCAAACCACTGGAATAGTATAGAGTTATGGATTCGAGAGATACGAGATCTTTTTAATCATAGAAGTTGGAACGTAGACACGACAACTTATAATTTGATAGTAATAAAAGTGACAATAATAAGTAACCGTTAACCCCTTTTTCTAACAAGACTTAAGAGTGCGTCTCCACTGACTGAAATGCCGATATTTCTATCTCAGTTTTTCCAAGGTAAATAAGTGGGATAGCAATTTGTTTTTGTTACGTATTCCTGTGGATACATTTAACGGGATTATATCGCGTATCACAATTGGAAGGACATTAAGTTGATGGAAATATAATGACAAGGACATTTGTCACCTACTAACCCTTTTGACACCCTTAGGGATGGTTTTTGTGCAATTGTAATTTTAACAAAGAGACACATGTTGGATTAGTAGATATTTTTAAGTTAAAAACACCTTGGCAGCCTATATTTCGTTTTTACTCCAAAAATATTTTTTTCTAGTAATAAATCATTATTATACTATATTTGACAGGTAACAAAATTCTTTTCATTTCACCAAATACTTGCTAAAAATATCACTGTTTTAATAAATTATATGTGTACGCAACATACATTAACTGAATTCGTAGTTGCAGAGACATCTATTGACGTATTAGTACTTTAACGGCGAAAGTCGATTGAAGTTTTTATACAATGCAAAAGATGGCGCTGTAACAAATATCAAATATCATACTTTTATGTGGTAGTAGAAATTAAAAACTCCGTTACAGAACATTAAATACAGAAGTATGTTAGGTTTTTTAATAAAACTACAATTAAAAGGAATAAAAATGTAGTATTTAATCATACATGCAGCATACATTAAGAACTAGTGTAAACATTTACATTTATTCTTTAACCGATCAGTCTCGTTTACACGAATTTCCTAGTAACTTAGACCCTTTTCTTCCATTTTGCGACGAACTTCTTCCGGGTTTGGCCAAAAGCACATTAGTATAGTTGAGCCTGAAAAAAAAACAGAAAAAAACATATTACAAATTAAAAGCGCCATCTATAAAAAGAAATTTTGTGCAATTTCATTTTTATTTACGTGCGATACATTTTAACACAGGATAAGAAAGAGAGAATTAAAAATGCATCTCTCATTGACTGTTTGGTTGGATGACCGCCCAGGGCGCCCTGGACCTGGGTGGGAGGCGCAAAATCAGCGAATTATAGATATAGCTGAGCAGAGGCCCTATCACTTCTGCATTGTAGCGCTTAGAATGTTTATGTCTAGTGTATTTTTTTCTCTGTATTATATATTTTTTCTTGTCCTTAGTGTGATTGTGTGTATGTTGCAACATGTTTTTGAGTTGACTAAATGTTTATTTAATATGCAGATATAGGCTGATGATTATGATCAATAAAAAAGGGTTGCCGTATAAATATCGACAGGGCGCTAGTAATGGTGTCCGCTTATTTGTACAATTGAACACAACTTACACATAGCAAAGATTCCAAGGAAGGTGAATGCGAGCTGGCAGTGGAGGTCGAGCGTGGCGCCCAGCAGGTTGGAGCCCACAGCCGCGCCCGCGCGCCCCACCATGTACATCAGGCACATCGCCATTGCCCTGCAACAGTTACTTATACTTCTAACTACCTAATACATAGAATGGATAACCAACGCCTTATGAGCTTTAGATCTTATAGGCCTTGATGCTTATCTCTATAATATTCTTTACTAGCTGTTGCTTGCGACTTTGTCCGCGTGATATAAAAAAGAAAAAAATCCTATGTTACTCATAAATAAATTACCTATCTAATGGTGAAAGAGTTTTTGAAATCAGTCCAGTAGTTTTTACGTGAATGGCAAGCATACATCATCTCCCCTACCTTATCCTACGCTCATAGTGTCGGCATACCGGGTTTTCGTCCTCCAAATAACTCTATCATCCGTCATCTCAGTCAACACTCCCTGCCTGATCATGTCACCTTTCACGCAATCCATTCATCGCTTTCTAGTTCCATTATTAATTTTTTATTTATTGAAATAACTCAAAAACTACTAGACCAATTTCAATACTTTCACCAATAAATAGC
This sequence comes from Papilio polytes, assembly GCF_000836215.1. Taxonomy (NCBI): domain Eukaryota; kingdom Metazoa; phylum Arthropoda; class Insecta; order Lepidoptera; family Papilionidae; genus Papilio; species Papilio polytes. The sequence continues at coordinate 571,381 of NW_013525292.1, forward strand.
GTTATCGCTGAGTAACATACTAGCTTTTGCCCGCGACTTCGTTGGAGCGGAATTAAAAAAAAAGTAAATAGCCCATGTGTTCTTCCAGACTATGCTCTACAGCTATGCCAAATTTCATCCAGATCCGTTCAGCCGTAGGCTACAAACTCTAACAAACATCCATCCAAAGATTATTTCCGCGCGGACAAAGACAAGAGCATCAGCTATAAATCAAGTATCGATTATTTCGTAGTATAAACTGTAGTAGAAAGCATTTAAAACATCGCAATTATTTACATTATCTCAACAATCACAATTATAACTACAGTTATGGTGTTATTGTCTTTTTTCATTATAATCGATCGTTTTATAATAAACGATCCAACCTTCACAAGTAGGAAAATTAAAATGTCGTGTTTACGGCAAATGTCGTCAAGTTCCACTTATCTAAAATTATTACGGTACGGTTTT
>NW_013525292.1:572372-573345 GCF_000836215.1 Papilio polytes
GATGATGATGACGACGATGATGATTTTCAAGTCAAATCACCACTGAGTTAATACTAAAGGTTAGGCCTTATGTTTTAACAAATCGCGCGGGCCTAATGTAGATTTGTCAGACTTCATACACGTCCTTAAAGTTTAAAGACATGTTGTATTTTCGTCTTCCTTAACTATAAGACAGTTGCATCAATATAAAAGATACGTTGAGAGTAAGTGTATGACGGTCTACCCTAGACTGCAAGATACCAGTCTGGTGCTTAATTTATATAAAATCTAGAAGGACAATACTCACAGTGCAATGTTTTCTTGCCTATCCTATTGATAAGGAACCCGATGGCGAGGTATACGACTGCGAATAAGGCGCCCATTGCCATGGAGATGGGGAACACGCCGACTGACACGTCCGTGCGGCAGAAATGGTACCCCTCTTCGTGCTGCAACAGTTTTACATGTGACAAAACATTCAGAGGTCGCACATCTTTGACAAAATTAACACACAACTGCTGTGCGATTGTCGACTGTCGATTGTTTCGCAGCATATTTAGTTGCACAACTAAAAAGTCGAATAATAAGACTAAATGGTTGTGCCATAGTTTGGTCTGATGAGCACGCAAGTAATAAAGATGTAAAGATTTATTAGCGTACAAACATCACAGATACTTTTGCGTAGTTTTATTTATTACTCGCAATTGCACACGTTTTAATTAATTCATTTCTTAGAACTTTGTTCTATAAAATTGTGCCGATTACTAAAAAGTGTGCCATCGCTGCTGCAAAGAAGGGCACAACTGACGCAAAATTCCCACAACACAGGTAATAGTAACATAAATCACGAGCAATTTCATTCACAACAATGTTGCGTGTTCTTCAGACTTTGCTAAATTGTATTGATAGCTCAACAAAAGAAACAATAGCTATTACGGACAATTAAAACTTAATAAATTGTCATAGCGTCGGTGGCTCAGTGGTTTGAACACTT
>NW_013525292.1:573369-588371 GCF_000836215.1 Papilio polytes
TTTCATATGTACATAATTAACCCGACGTTCTTACGGTGAAGGAAAACATTGTAATGCCTGCACATATCGGCGAAGAAATTCAAAGACATGTGTGAAGTCAACCAACCCGCAGTTGGCCAGCGTGGTTGACTATGGCCCAGTCACCCCATGTTAGGGTAGGCTCCGATCCCCTCGATGGGGACGTATAGTGAGCTGGTGATGGTGTGATGGTAAATTGTCAAGAGCTTACTCGATTTTCTCTTTAAAACCAGTAATTTTATCTCATTACAATTCATAGTTAAATTGTTTATTACGTGAAACATTTTCAAATACTGCTCTAAAATATTAAAAAAAAAACATGTAAGTTAGTCCGGTGTCCGAAACTAGTCGGTGCTACCATCAGAAGATCTTGTCTAATTAATTAGTTCTTTTTGACCGACTTCCCAAAAGGAGGTACTCAATTCGTCTGTATGTTTTTTGAATACCTAGGTTTGCCATGTAGACATCACCTAGAAATATTAAGTCCTCTTGTAGGAAAGGTAGCATAATAAATAGCTTACGATTAGCAGAGCACTAAGCAGTTGATGATATAAACATAGTGTTTCGGTATTTCTAGAACGTTCTAGAACTTCAGAGTAGACTCAAGAATGGGAAACATTCTATAGCTACATAAAATAAGTACTGTTAAGAACAAAATTAGTACCGTACTGTAGAATTGGCGCAACACTAGATTATCGGCATAAACGTCACATCCCTAGCTGACAGCTGTCAATGTCACTAGAAGTATGGATATTGGCGCGCAACTTGAGTCTTGACGAGAAGTATTGCTCTGAGTTAAAAGCGACAGTATCAATTAAATAAGTTGTCTAAAAGTACTGACCGTGATATTCTGGGCTGCTTTAAACTTGTCGTGTATAATCTGGCATATCGTGATGCTTCGTTGACTTTTGCTGCTTAAGATATTGTTGAGGATGTCCGGCACCCACATGTACAGACCGCTCGATCTAGAACATTAACCGACAAAATTAAATCGCTATTACTTGTTAGCTAGTTGTTATTACCACGGAGTCAACTTCATTTTTTTTTTATAACATAAGGTGGCAAACGAGCAACCGCCAAAATGGCGAAGCAACCGCTGCAACCGCTGGTTATCCGACGGAGGAGTAGAAGCACATAAAGAGGATATTTCCCCTTCCAATGCATCTCCTCCATCGTCAAATCCATTTCTCCTTCCCACCCCCTCATAAGAAAAGGGCGGTAAAGAGAAAGGGACTTAAATTAGGCCTCTGGCACCACACTCATCAGACGAAACACGGCATTGGTTCCATTTCACTCCTGCCTTGTGTGTGGTCGTGGTATTACACCGGGCGTGCCGACCCATTCGTGCTAAGATGGTAAAACGGGCACTACCACTGTTAAAACTGAATAAGTCCGGTTATAAAATTCCGTCATAATGGGTCAACACTGAAAAGAGGTTAGTTAAATCAATACATTTTAAAGGATTGCTTAAATGATTCTGAGTGCAATGTTGACTTATTGGATTTGTTCAGTTAGTGTAAAAAGACTGACCTTTTATTTTTATCTTAGATACGGTTAACGGGATGTTTTTCAAACCAACGGCCTTTTACACTTTAAATAATTATAGTAATAAATTGTCATCTATTGAGTTATTATTATGTACTTTCTTAACAAGATTATTATTTATTATTACGGCATCGTCGAGGTTGCGTTAGTTATTGTGGTACTTGTAAGGTAAACGTCCTCGTTATGGACATGCGCTTTTTTTCATTTTATTTGAATGCACACGTCAAATATACAATAAATTGCGTCATTATTTGATACCGTTGCCGTATTAAACTGTAAAGAATTTATTTATAAATTCGACGTAAATATTCAATTAATAAAAATAACAAATTATTATTTGGAACATGCAAAGCTTTGAGGTCAGTTTAAATAATCATTTAAATAAAACTTGTTATTGTAATTGACTGGTTTTCTACTAAAGCTTGTAAATATATTGTCTTACAAAACAAAACATTATAGAATTGTCTGCACAGTAAACATATAGTTAGGTACAGTCAGCTAAACAAATATGTACACATTTTAATAACTTGTATACTTCTGTTTCTATACGTATGCTTCCTAACATGTACACATGCTGTAGACCGACTTGTGCATATGTATCTTTTTTTGTTTTAGCAGGTGATTCTTAATCATACTAATATTATAAATGCGAAAATTTAGATGGATAGATTGCTGGATAGATGGATGTTTGTTAGAGTTTGTAGCCTAAACGGCTGAACTGATTTCGATGAAATTTGGTACAGATGTAGAGGATAGTCTGAAAAAACTCACTATTTATTATTTATTAATTCCACACGGATGGAGTCGTAGGCGAAAGCTAGTTTACTAATATTTTTTAACCATTACAACTAAACACTACGCTGGTGCCAGGATATAGTTTACGACAATAGTTTTAAACTGAAGATCGATGTTTTTTTTTAAAAGAGTTATAATGAATACAAGTTATTGCAGCTGACTGTACAGAGATATGTTGGATGTGAAAGTTCCGACAATGTATACTAGTAAGGTGTAACTTACAGCATAAATACGGCAAACATGGAGACGTGTGAGATGAGCACGCAGCGCGCCAGCGGCGGCCGCACCATCAGCGAGATGTTCCGCAGCGCCTCACCGAACCCGCTGCGACAAGACTCCGCTGTACTCGATGTTATCTTACTCACCTAGCAAAATATACAATTTCAGTCTCAATTTCCAAGAATATCTCCCGTTTTGCTTGTTTGTCTGTCGTTCTTTACTTATCTATCACAAACAAATCTGATACATGACACAGGTAGATTATATAATTCCGTCGTTTTTACAGCGGCAGCGTTTCACACAAAGTCAGCGATTAATAAAATGCCACAGGCAAATCATATTTTACCGCGCCATTTTATATTATGCCTAGACTCGATTGCCGATTAAAGCACCGTTTATGCCTAGACTTTATAATAAGAATTTAGTTTTTGTGTTGATTAAAACATAGACGGTGTTAAGTAGTGGTTTCAAAAATTAAAGCGAGTCAACAGAAATTTTAAGATAGTAAACACTAACGGGAAAGGAGTCAGCGGGTTTTCCGTGGTTCCAAGCATACATGCGGGCGAGGATCGGCAACGCAGCTTCAGGACCTTTGGCGGCGAGCACGTGCCGCGGGGACTCCGGCAGCGAGATCAGCGCTGCGCTCGCAACCAGCGCCGGCAGACCCCAGAACCACATGAAGACGCGCCACGGCCCTATCGTCATCCAGCCCCACTGCCAGGTCCACTCGCCGGGGATGATCAGCCACGCGAGACCTTAGTCACAAAACGATTACTACAATGCTCATCTTTTCACTTACTGATTATAACTTTTCACACACATATACACAACTTCATACACATGCCTACACGCGAAACACACATTTAAGTACTTACTTTTAAAAAAAATCTTTTATTTATTAGTTAGCTTTTGTCCGTGACTCCGTCGGCGTGGAATCAAAAGGAACAAACGTGAGTAGCGTATATGTTCTTCCAGACTATCCTCTACATCTATACCAAATTTAATCGGAATCCGTTCAGCAGTTTAGACTACAAACTCTAACAAACATCCATCCATCTAAACTTTCGCATATATAATATTAAAGTATGATTAATTGTTAAGTAGTTACTTTATCTCATGTTTTGTGAATTCTGTGAATATTAAGTGACTAAGTGATTAAGTAATATTACAATATTGGCTACTTTAATACAGGGAACTTTAGTAAAGAAGGCATGGATGAATAATTAAAAAGAGACTTAAAAAAACAATTATTGTGCATCTATCCAGTAAATTATATGTAATATTGAGAATTTGAATAAATGTAGGAAGTAAATAGGGTGCATTTACGGTTCATAACGGTTTAGGAACGGACAACAGTCAGTTGTCTTTTTGGGTTTTGATGTACAAATTTAATATTAAAACATATTACGACTTAATTATTTCAAAATCTTTGTAATCGTTGATCTTTGTAAAAGATAAGACCCATGACCTCGCTTTATTACACAACTAAAGTCATGGGTCATTGTGTTATCTGAACTGTATCATAAGTCCATATAGTATTAGTGACGTCACAGTTCAATTGTCAACCTTTATCAATAATACGCACCCGATTCATAGACAAAATAATAACAATATAAATAAGTTACAAATCTAAACTATTATAATAAAGCGTAAACACACACTTCTTTGTTGCCTAAGATCTCAGCAATTACAGCATATTTTTGTTTATTTTTTTTAATAAAGAGCCCTACACTTACGTCACGCTTTAGGCTATATATTTTCACGCCATTAAACTTACTGAACTTAGTTGTTATAGAAGCTTTTGATTTTTTACAGTGTGAAATGTAAACAGTAAAATACAGTTTTATATGCCAAGCGGACGATGCCGCACGGGACCAGTTACTTAGTATTATATTTGAACTAGCTGTTGCCCGAGACTTCGTCCGCGTGGTATTCGAAATCATACCAACTACATAGATAACAAAAAGCTTAATATCCCTCGGGAACCGGACATTTCTCGGGGATGAACCTTATCCCATGTGTACTCCAGACTTTGTTTTATATCTGTGCCAAATTTAAATAAGATATATTGAACCGTTGCAGAATTATCGAGTAAACATTAAAAACTAAACTAATGAATCCCACGGGAACCGTAACTATTCCCGGGATAAAAAAGCCTATGCGTTCTTCCAGACTATGCTCTAAACCTGTGCCAAATTTCATGGAGATCTGTTCAGCCATTTAGGCTATAAACGCTAACAAACATCCATCCATCTATCGTAACTTTCGCATTTATAATATTCATATGATATATATATATATATATACAACTGCAAACTGCAATAATAAATAAATTTACATATAAAAATAATACCAATGTCCTTTGGTTTTACGGATTACAGTCGATGTTAATGTGATCATTTTTAATTATTAGATTATTAAACGCATAAATATTTAAATCCAATCGATAATTCCTGAGATAAGCGCAAACTCTTCCGTTTTAGTATAATGTATTTCAAATAATAATATCCGCGCTATTGTCCTCGATCTGTCTAAAATCGGTAGAAAAGTATAGCCAAAATAATTGCATAAACAAGTTTAAAGTCGAGAGATTTAGTTTTAAAATAAATATTAATCTATACATATAATAAAATTGCAAATTTCGGAAAGACAATGTATTTGCATTGCTGATAACGAAAATCGCATTTAAATTTTTTTTAATCTATCTGTGTGTACGCAAGACGCGTTTATTTCGAGTAATCTTCAAAACGGCTGGGCCGATTTGGACCGAACTTTCACTGAAGGGTAGCTGACATAAACGGGCATTTTATAGGCTATGTTATCTTATCAGCTAGTCGAACAAATACATAACTTTATAGCGTGGCCAGAAAAATTTAAATCCTGTCAGGTGAATGCCACATTCGTCTTCATTACATAACCTTTAATTACGCGAGGTTTTATGTTTTTTTTTCCATTGTATGTTTAATATTCCTGGTCTAATAATACAGTACAGTGTGACTATGAACAAAGAATAAATTATTAACTGCTTTAAGATTAAATCCGTGTACCATTTCGTTGTAAATTCGTTAATATGCAATATTATAATTAGATACACTTTGTTTTAGACAGGACAAGGTTTATTAATGGATTTATTAAGTAATTATCCAGTTTAATTCTAAATAAAAATATTTTAAAACGAAAGAGGAAAGATATTAAAACAAAAATATCTGCTTCATGACGCATTTCCTTATTAAAATTTAATTAAATTCAACATTGTCACATATTTAGTGATATTTCAATAATTTATTAATCTGTTGATCAATACAAAAAGTAATGCAAATAGAATAAAACGATTTTTTTGTTTCATCAAATCTTTGACTTTGAAGAGAAAGGACATGTGAAGCTCGCGCATTTATTATCTCCGAAACGATTTCGACGGGGCTTTCACTGAAGGGCAGGATAGATATATTATAGACTACTTTTTTTTAATTCCGCGCTGTTAAAATGGCGTAACTGGTTGTCCAAATTTGCGCTACGAAGTTTGCGGGTGACAGCTCGTTAAGAATAATAAAAACTTAACCTGTTCGTGTGCACTCGTGGATGCGTATAATAATGTCAGTATGCGTTCATAAAATGTGTCAACGTGATATGCAAGTCTTTATCTTAACGCAAACTGGGCGAATTTATTTGCTACGTCAGTTAATTGCGTAGTCCATTACTGAACAGTCAAAGGTCAGATGATACGATTAACATAATCTAGTAACTAAATATAAAATTCCAAAGCTTTCAAATTTAAGTCCTAAGGTACATTTCGGCAACAATGGGCAGGAAATGTACCGCAAGGGGAGACATCGTCACTGCGTTTTACTCTAAAACTAGCTGTCATGAAAAAAAAAAACAAATTATACCCTATATTACTCAGTGATAGTGTAGTTTTATAATGGCGAAAGGATTTTTAAAATCGGCCCCGTATTTTTTGATTTATTTAAATACATACAAAAATACAAATCATTCCTCTTAATAATATTAGTATAGAAGTATAAATTGACAATTGCAGTCAGCCACATCCTGCGACCACAGATTAGGACTCACCTAAGTTTGGTATAAACATAAAAAGTTACCTGGCAATATAATAAATGAGAAGGATATGAACGCGGAGCCCCATGCGATGGCTGCAGCTCTTCGGGACTTGATGTGCATCTCGCCTAAGTACGCGTAAACTGTCGCACTAGACGCGGATACACTGCAACAAATAATACATCGGTTATAGCAAAACCGAGTGTAATTCAACGCCACAACAGACAAGCAATACTATATTGGATATTAAAACTTTACATTCCCGAGCTTCACTAACAGATAGCCTTTTTATACATATAATCTTGAATCGCTCTTTATTTCCACCGTAAGAAAAAAAGTTAAGTATTAAACTATTCAATCAACCTGTGCGCTCAAAGCACAGGGCATTCTTTAATGTGTAACAGCGAGCATATATAAAATTTGAATAGCATTATACGTACAGACATCCCGTTAATATCCTAAGAATCAGTATAGTCCAGACATCAGTCGCAAAGGAAGACGCGAGCGAGAACGCGACGGACGCCAGCATGGCCGGTGTCATCACCGCGCGTCGCCCGTACCGGTCGCCTAGGAAACCCCATAGGAACGACGTACTCACTATACCTGGACACAATACAATACAAACCTTATCACAAGTGACATAAAGTTTAAATTAAAAATACGATTGATTATTTTTTAAGCCAGAATTAAAAGTCCCTTTAAACCTAATTTTGAATTATTGAAATATGCGTAAAACTTATTTTTAAAGTCTGTAGGACTAGGTCTCAAGTTTTTCGATACAATTGTTGTAAAAATGAAATGTTGAAAAATGTTTTTCGCTTGCAACAAAGATTTCCGAAGTTATTTGCTTTAAAACGGACTCTTAAATAGTAATTAAATATCTACTCTAAGTGGGTAATTATGCTAAATATGTTTATATTATTGTAAGTTCACGGTATCAGTATCTTATCAGATAATTAACAATGTAAATAAATAACAAGCATTATCATAATAGGAATAAAATGTAAGGGCAAAATTCTTATATTTATTATACAACGATTGTAAAAAATTGTAAGAGCCGTGGAACATTGCACACGCCAGCCGCGTAATTTATTTCCACTGGCACGACTGCAAATGCTATCCAACAAAACCAATACCGCGAGAGTCGCGTGACTAGCTAGTTAAAACAGACTTTAATATAAATCGTAATTAAAATTAAATCTTTATTAACATAAAAATATTAACCAAATTTTGTTGAAAAAAATATGAATTTAAACAACAATATTTATTTTTTAAACGAAAATTGTATAAACAATTTGTAAGTTATTTCATAACTGTATTTGGTCATAAACACATAAACTATGTTATTTTTTTTTTGTAAATTAAACCGAAAATGTTTATAGTTAACATTTAAATGTTTTCAAATTAACGAAATATTAAAAAAAATATTAAGGAATATTTCGTCTATAAAAATTATTTAAATATCAACACGATTAATAAAACGAAATATTAGTAATAACGTAAAGTAAATGTTACATTTCAACATCAAATAAAAACAATTTTAACCAGTTTTAACTAAAACAGGATAAGTTAAATTTTGAACTTTGCGTTACTTGTTACGAAAAAAACTTCTGAATTACTTCCTGGCTGTTACCGAAAATTTAAAAAAAATCATAATAATATACAAACAATTTGAAATGATTTTTTTCCATAAATTATTAGTTACGTGTTTGTTGTAAGTACTGGTTGTGACCGCAAAAAAGGGATATGAGGCGTGAAGCCATTTGTCGGCTTATTGTAAGACATCATTTTGCTACATAAGTTAACCACTATTTAAAAAATAACATTTGTTTATTAATATATGTAAACACGGTAGATGGTTTAATTTTATAAAAATATACTTTCATCGTGTTCGTAGTGTGTGTATGAGGGGAAGCATAAGAATCGCGCTAACTTCTTCACTCCTTACCAATAAAAGCTGATGCGCTTAGAAGTCCCTTATGCTCACTGCCGAGGTCCAGCTCACATTCCGCTGCCGTGATGACGTAGCTGATGCCCACAGATTCCATTGACACGTTCAGGAGTATCAGCCCGCATGTTAATAACACGAAATTGTTGAACTTTCCGTGACCTGGTCACAAAGAGAAAACGTTAAACCCGTTACACCATTAATCCGAGTACAATAAAAAAATACTGTGTGAAATAATTAAATTCGCTTCCAAATTAAGATCGAAAATCTATCAGCAAGCCACCATAATGCTTAGTACACATTTTACCAGGATATTAGCGATCAAAATTCGCGCTGACATTCAACTGTCAAAATGTAAATGCTAAATCATGCCAGTGATATCATGCCAGCGCAACTGTCAGACTGTATTGGTATAATGTAAACCAAGCATAAATGCACTAAGTATGTCAGTAAAACTAAATATGTTATGACTAGTTTAGAGGCTATTTGCATTACGTTAACATTTGATGGGTAGGAAATATACGTCCTTGACTGCACTTACACTTCTAATACGAATAGAAAGATACTGCACTTTTCTAAAGCTATGGGAGATCAGAAGTGGATACATAATTCATTACCAGTCTATTATCTGAGTAAATTAATTTCTATAACTGGATAGGATTATTATTAACACAACTTGACATTCCCTTGACAATTTGCGCGTGATTATTAGTAAAAAAACATTAATCATAACTAATTACTACGTTTATAATCGTTAGCATTGGATTTTATTACGTTTTAAAGAAATTATCGGAATTTGATTAACAATTATAATGCATATGGTAGTAAATTGAAGGTTTCTTTAAAGAGTTACTAGATGGCGCTGTTCTAAAGTTCATTTACTTCTGTTCAGAAACTGTACAAAACATTACACAGGTGCGCTGCAAGTATTTCCAAAAGTTTTTTGCTCGGGTCTTCGAGTAAAGTTTTATCAGATGTCCCGGTTTTGCTCAGGTAGACGTCAGTTATTTGTTATATTCTGACAGAGCTTTCAATACGCAAACATTGAAATTGTCTTTGTTTTTTATTATTTCTGATGAAAGTATTATAAATATTGAACGATTTACAAGAGTTCACAGTTCCTTATTGCCTCAGTTCACAATAATTGTGATAAAAAGAAAACAGTTATTACTTTATTGTTTACTAAAGAGTTTTGTTTTTACGAGAACAATAACAGAATCAAGAAAATACATAAATTTTAATTATAAGCATTAGAAAGGAAAACATTTGTAATCTTTTTAATTTTGTTATTTTAAGATAACTAATGTATAACTAAATTGTGTTTATATTGATAGTTGTTACAACAGACGTATCTACACTAAGGGATTGTTAAGTCCTAATGATTAACCTTTGACTTGAAGCATGAATTATTTTAGGGCAATATCAGTTACAATCTAATTTATTATTTGGTTAAAATCAATTTCTTTTAAATTTTTAATTAACACGCAAAACATCGTTATCATCCACTTGCCCTTATCCCTTACCGAGGGCCGGTACAGTATGCGTTGCTCTTCCATACATCTCTATCAGCCGTCATATTTTAATCCAATCACTTCTTAAGCATATCCTCTTTGACACAATCCATCCATATTTTCATTATTTAAGTAACATTAATTAACTTGCAAAACATACAAAGAATAACTACAAGATATATTTACTAAATCGATATTACAAGTAAGATTGTTAAAAATAAAATGAGTGTAAAATACAACAATAAAAAAATAACTTATAATAAAGCGTAAACACACACTTCTTTGTTGCCTAAGATGTCAGCAATTACAGCATATTTTTGAATAATTCTTTTTTTTAATAAAAAGCCCTACACGCTTTAGGCTGTATTTTTTCACGCCATTAAACTTAGGGGGTAAATATTTTGGATAAAACCCTAATGCGGGAAAGAGACCATAAGTTGCTACAAACATCAAGAAAGAAAGGTTGCCAAGGTTTGTCACATCATGTCATTTTGATATTGATAATTTGACAAATGTAAACAATAAAATACAATTTTCATAATTTCATGCGGTTGAAGCCAAGGAACAGCTAGTTTAACGATAAAATTAAATTCGGCGGCAAATTGGTTGAGAATCACTGGTCTCACAATTGACATAGCATTAAAAAAATATAAAAAAAGTTTTACCTGTCAGTTCAACCGCATCTTCGAAAGTTGCTTCTATTTTTTTCTTTGCAACACTTTCAGGATCTGTGCCAGCTTTTATCTGTGCTGCTAAATTCCCCATTTCTATATACCAATATTAAATTACTATATTAATAAACTCCAATATATCCAAAACAACTTCTCTTCTAGAACTAATCGCTGAATTATTGGAATATCAGAACATAAATGTCCAATCTATTGACAGACTAAAATATTCTATAACTAATTATTTTCTTCTGTACATTAGTAAACAGACTTTTATTTTTGTACCCACAAAATATTTAAAAATCAAATCGGCATAAAACTTCAACAGTTTTATCTCCGAATTTTAAACCATTCTATTCACTCGCGTTAATAATTCATTATTGGGGACATTTTAATCTTTTATTAAACGCAGACGTCCGCGTCGCGTGGGATCCCGAAAGCAACTGGACTAATTATAGGGTTGTACGAATTGGGAAGACGTTAACTAGTGCATTCAGTATCTGAAAATTTCATCTTAATGAACCCAGAAAAAAACGAAGGCGATTAACTCACCTCACGCTCGCAACCTTAACGAAGACTTGAGTATAAAAATTAGCACGCTTTTAGATGCATAAAAATAATATAAAATGCGTTTTAAACTGAGCACAGTAAAAGCTATACATTGTCACTTTATAGTGACTATTCTATTTACATTGACGTAGCGGGGATTTAACAATCTGTGATAAATGTTTTCGATCTCATTATTTACGAAAGAATTATTCGCGGGGCACTGCCGCGCCGCGCCTTCTTTGCCATGTGATTGAAGTTTTACAGTTAATTATTCATATTAATTTGATGTTTAAACTACTACTGCGTAGTTTTACAACTATGTTTACGTATTTATTAATCGAAAGCATATTAATCAGACTAATATTATAAATGCGAAAGTTTAGATGGATGGATGTTTCTTAGAGTTTGTAGCCTAAACGGCTGAACAGATTTCGATGAAATTTGGTGTAGATGTAGAAGACATTCTGGAAAGACACATAGGCTATTCACTTTTGTTTTTTTTTAATCTCACGCGGACGGAGTCACCAGCGAAAGCTAGTTCTTAATAATCTTATTATTATCTATGCTAAGATTGAATGTGGATGGCTACAAAGGTAGAGGAAGACCGAAGAAAGTTTGTATGGGTTGTGTGAAAGAGGACATGCTTAAAAAAGGGAGTGGATTTAGATATGAGGGCTAATGGAAATTTTTGGAAGAGCAGCACATACTGTGAACTTCAAATATTAACAAATCTTATGAGTAAATTTTACAAAGAATATCTTAAAATATATCAGTGTTGAAGTGTCAGTGAGAGCGGCAACAAAGCTGTAGAAGTGAGCTGGCCTCAATTCCTGTCACATTGGCCTCAATAGGCACATGTTGATCGCTTATTAGGTTTCCCGGTGTACCAATTTTCATACACCTTAATCATCTATCGAACATTTTCAAGAATACGTAATTAATTTATTTTAAGACAGAATGCCACTGCAATTTTCACTCAGTTGCAAGAGCTAAATTCGGAGTAGCCGATTCTTCGAACTATCCAGGGTGGATTTACAGACTTATCTGCCCTAGGCCAGCAACAACCTCGTAACTCTCAACTCCTTTGATGTTATAATGTCAAGGCACGAGGTTTTTAATTATCATAGTAAATGGTCATAATATAAATATATTCCAATAATAATTCCCAACGAACGTTTACAATAGTACGTTGTACCATAGATAGTACTATACTAGTACATACTACGCGTACTATAGTACATAAGTTAGGTTAAGATGTAAAACGTACCTGTAAATATCTGCTATCCCTAATTTTGTTTGTGTCCGGTACATTTGATTCTTACAATTGTGCTGGAGCCACAAATATGTGGCTATTAATCTGACACTGCGTTAAAACCTTTATTATTTCTAATTTATCGAACACATATTAATTTAGCAAAATAAACAAACACTGCAGTACTGTTGTTACCGTTTTAAGGGCAAGACTTCTACAGCGTTTTTTACAGTCCAGCGCCCTAGGCGGCCGCGCCCTACTCTAACGCCAGAACTACTTTTGAGGTTAACATATGCAATAACCAATGATTACAATACACCGATATTAAAACAACGATTTACAATTCTCACAGCGTTTATAGCAGTTTTATTTATATTATTTTGATACCACAATAGACTTTTCAACGATTGACAGAATGTTTCAAATTTGCTTATCTTGACATAAGGAAGTTTTAATAAAAATGCAAAAATATAATTCGTTCAGCCATATTCAAATTATTCAAGTACATTTTTTTATATTCCTTTTAATTTAATTTGTTATTTATTATTCGTAGATAAGTTATCGACAGTATAAAATTAAATATTATATTTTTATAACTAATTCAGTTTAAACGTTGATTAAAACAGAATAAGAAGTGATTTCGTACACGTGAAGTTCGTTCGTCGTTTTCGCTAAAGTTTCTGCCTTGCAATGTGTTGAGGAATGGTCTGTCCTCGGTATTAACGTCACACAAGCGCCTATTACTTAGTCCTTCATGAGCTTGTCACTTCAAAGGCAACTCATCTGCAGTTCCATTAGTGTTACGGAAGTGGGCGCGGAGGTTAATGATCATCTAGATATTCCCATTGTACGTTAGTCCCTTTCACTTATAAAAAATCATCATTTTTTTCTCTTAATCAGCACCCACCAATAACGAGTACCAATAACTTACTCTGAAAGGCCTGCGTTCGATATAAAGTCGATGTACGCTTAACCGTTCTCAAAAAAGATATATAACCAAAAACCCGTTAAGGTCTCTCAAACGACATGCTTTTTTTTTGTAAAAGTTTTCGTCGTACGGTATTTATAAACAAAAATAAAAAAGATAAAAATACCACAGTTCACCACGGTCATTGATCAAGGGTGACAAAGGTTTATAAATAAACTTTTTTAAAAAACTCAAATTAAACAAAATTATATGTAAATCATGGTCGAGTTTTGATTGTAACATAAACCAGGTTCTGGTGAGCAAATAATTAAAATACTAAATAATAAAAGAACGTGACACTTGCAGATATGTCTTTGATACGTAATGAAGGTCGAATCTTTCGATATCGGAAGTATGATTATTTATAAACTTTTAATTATTAATGGTTATTACATGTAACTATGCTAAAATATTTTTTTCTTATGTACAAATTGATACTGATACTTATGTTATAACGATAAAATGATTTTTAACACTTGAAATAACCTTTGCCCCGCAGCCTACCGATAGTGTCACACACCGTGGAAACATGCCATTAGTCGGATGCAGACGCGGCAAGGGCGGATTCAGCTTTGGCGCCAGGGGGAGGGGGTCACAGGCGTGATCAAGCCAAGAGCTTGACTATGACTATGTACATTTTGTCAAGCACTTGAGCAATCAGCTCAGGGAGGGGTTATGACCCCCATGACCCCTCCCATGGATCCGCCCTTGAGACGCGGTTAGGGGAAAACCCCTATATTTACTACTGCGTCTTACGAGTAATGTACCTTTATTACGTTTCAGAACCGAAGAGATTAGAAAAATGGCAATAGTATATGTAATAATATTATGATAATTTATTACTATGTCCAAGACCGGTTTGAACATTTACGGAGCCCTGGGCGAGATTTTAACTTCGTTCCTTAACTGCAATATAAGCACATGTGAAAACGAAGATATAGCGACTTTTATGCGTCGGTAACGCCCTTTTACGGCGCCCAGGGCGGACGCTCCACCTCTACCTTCAAACGTCCTTAATAAACCGTTTAATGTTTCTGAATTTCAATCCCAATAAACTATGAAACCGTCTTCACGCAATTACAATATTTAATTAAGGTTCCAAATTATCTGATAAAAAAATGTCATAACGCATAAAAAGTTAATACTTATCAGTTAGCAAATATTACATCAGGATAATACCATAAATTAATAAATTTGCATAGAGTTTGCTGTTAATTATATGTATATTTATTATAGAGCAAGGCATAATTAAAATAATATGCGAGATTGATAGCATCTTTATGTTATTGTAATACACCTGTAAAAATGCGTGTAACAGTGGTAGAGCCCGCTTTAACATCTTCGCACGAATGGCTCGGCTCGCACTGTGTACCACGACCACAAGACAAGCGTGAAGTGGGAGCAATTTTTTTTTTTATAACATAAGGTGGCAAACGAGCAAGCGGACACTAGAATCCGCCAAAATGGTGAAGCG
>NW_013525292.1:588786-597914 GCF_000836215.1 Papilio polytes
CTATCGGCAGCGGTCGCTTCGCCATTTCAGCGGATTCATGTGGCTGCTTGCTGGTTTGCCACTTTATGATATAAAAAAAACAGGGCGGACTTCTGGTGGCATCGATAAAAAATGATAGACCATGTGATTTTAAAAACGGCGAAGTTTGCATACAACCGGTGACATATCTTGCAAATGCGTTTCAAGGAAAAAATTTAAGTGACAATAGTTTGAAATTCAAACTTGGTTATCGTATTCGAAACATATTTATTATGATTCCTTTTGACATAGTTAAGCTGTTTAGTGTCTGTTATTTAAACAAGGCTTCGTTTTTCACATTTTTTAGATATTATCTGTACAGTGACGTACATTGTTAAATTAAATTAATAATTATGTCATCAATTAAATTGTAACATTTTTCGATATGGCTATCGAATATTTTTTTTCTAAGCTCTATTAAGTTCTGGTCGAAATGTTTTTTTGCTAAAAGTCTTAATTAATAATATAACCATTACATCCTAATATACTAACTAAATAATAAAAAAAAACTAATACGAGTGTAATTTTAATGTAGTGCAGTATGTCACCGATCGATTACGTTCTTCGCCAGTTAAATTATTGTCTATAAATCGTCAAAATAAAACAGAACATTAGCATTCTATCGTTTGTCCCAAGGTTTTATTTTTTTACTGCTGGTACAGAGGTAAAACATAAGTAATCATTTTTTACACAAGTTTTGTAGCAGTAGAATAATTTTATAAAGAGGAAAGATTTGTATTTTTGTATACATTTAATAAAATAACTTAAAAACTACTGGGCCGATTTTAAAAATTCAGTCACCGTTAGAAAGGTAATTTATCTGTGAGTAACATAAGCTAATTCTAATGTCACGCAGGCGAAGTCGCGAGCAACAGCAAGTATAAAATAATAGTTAAAATTGAAGAATTTTTAAAATTGAAGAATTTAGGCCTAATTTAAGTCCCTTTCTCTTTACCACCCTTTTCTTATAAAAAGAGGATGGGATGGGGATGTGGATTTGACGGTGTAGGAGACGCGACGCATACGAAGGGGATATATCCTCTTTATGTGCGTCTCCTCCTCCGTCGGATAAAGGTAGGTAACGCATCTGCAATTGCGGATGTCTATGGGCAGCGGACGCTTCGCTATTTCGGCGGAATCAGATGGCCGCTTGCTCGTTTGTCACCTTATGATAAAAAAAAAAAGAAACAGATATTTTCTGGCCGGTCTGGAGTCGCGAGAAGTAGCTAGTTCTTAATATCTAGTCTAATTATAAGGTGTCATGTATCGTAAATTCGGGTCATTGGGCCGACGATTTATCAAGTGTTATCTTTTGACACTATATTGTATGTTTATATTTTCTTACAATTTTCGATAATAAAAATGCAATAAATTGCTTTGTTAATTTTATATTGCAGTTGCACTTGTATAATACTAGCGTACGTCCGCGACTCTGTCCGCGTGAATTAAAAAGAACAAAAGTAAGTAGCCTATGTGTCCATCCTGAATATCTTCTACATCTGTGCAAAATTTCATTCAGATCCGTTCAGTTGTTTAGGCTACAAATTCTAACAAACATCCATCCATCCTAACCTTTACATTTAAAATATCAGTAAGATGTAGAATTTGCAAAATTTGCTAGAAAACTATAGCTAACCATAACGGCTCAAAGTATATCGATGGAATGTGGCACAGATGTAAAGAATAGTCTCGAAGAACACAAAGGTACTAGGCTTTTTACGTTCCACGCAGACAAAGTCACGGGCAAAAGCTGTCTACCTATTATATAAAAGCGTGAAGCGTCATTGACAAACTACAAGGAATGTTGATTTTACGCCAAGCGAATCAAATTTAATAAAAACATTGTAGAAGACGTAAAGATAATGTTCTCACGAATATTCGCAATATTTCTCAGTAAAACGGTTGTTCATAGTTGTTACTAACGCATTGAGGATGTTTATACAACAGCAATATAACTTTCCCCACAAACAAACTCCATATCTTATAGAGGATTAGTTTTTGTTTGGATTTATTTGCATATGTTCAGACCGGTCTTAAACATTGTTATCACAAGATCTTATAAACAGTTTGATGTCAGAGAAATTATAAGGACGCATGCTAATAATATTTCGCGTGAAATAACACACAACAGTAATATAGCCTATAGGTTAAGCAAGGTAGGGGGCACAAGTCTGTGAAGTTCTCTCGAATAACAAAAGAAAGTGTCAAAATCTCGCCCTGGGCGCTAGTGGTGGCTAAGAATGCTATCACATCTTACTTTTAAAACTATGGGCGTCGCCATGATGATGGAAAATGGGACACGCCTATTTAAGGATAGTAATACCGGTGTGAAATAGTCTTTACAATTACACTCAAGGCCGGGAACCTTGATGAATAATATTTATCAACATTTACGTAATCGATGATAGCACGCTGTAGAATGTCAAGTTCAGGATTTTGTTGAAATTTTTTTAGTTAAATCGTCATTACAACAATTTCCTTCTACAGTTTTGACAAACCTTGGCAATCTTGCTTCCTTGATGTTGACAACAACTTATGGTCTCTCTCCCACATTAGGGTTTTAATCCAAAATATATACCCCTAAATTTAACGGCGTGGAAATATAAACCTAAAGCGTGACGTAAGTGTAGGGCTTTTTATTAAAAAAGGAGCTATTCGAAAATATGCTGTGATTGCTGACATCGGCAACAAAGAAGTGTGTGTTTACGCTTTATTATAATAGTATAGATATAGATTTCACGTACCGTTTTCTTTTTTTTTCGTGCCGCTAGTCCGCTAGCGATATTAGTCTTACAGGAAGGCCTAGATAAAGATCTTACGTGGACATAGTGAAGCTGGAAGTGCCCATTTAATGATAGTTAAGGAAGTTATGATTAAAAATGCTAAATTGATTCAATCGATGATTACTACGACGTGGGCGCGTCGGCCGCACACTGTCTTGTAGTTCTTCGACCCGTGTTTTAGACTGTTTTAACAATGCTTAATAAACATTGTTTCTGGGTGGTCTATCGCATAGACTGTTATAACCCCAATAAGGTAGAGGTACTAAGTATAGATAACCTACAATTACATGTCGTTTCGGTAATCAGTCAATGTGTTTTAATTAACTAATTACAAATAAACTTTCTGTGAAATGCATTCCGGTAATTTCTAAAGACTAAAAGCTTACTTTTAAAAGTGTGGGTTTTAATTGTAAGAAAAAAAAGCGCCATCTTTTGGTTCTAATTAGTTAGTTGTCATTTAAATAGCGCCTGTAGCAATAATTTTACATAGTTACACATACAAGATTTGTTGCTAAGTGAATCGCACAGGCGTATTCTTATAATTTGACAATAAAACAAATTAAGATTTGTAAATTAAAGAACCAATTCTAAGCTATGATACTGCGGAAATTTAATTTTGTCCCCCTTTTGTGGTTCAGATGTGATTATATGTTTAAAATACAAAGAAGAAAAAAAGTTACGTAAATAATTATTTTTCTTCAACTACTAAGTATAATGTATTTTATTGATAAACAGCCAATTACATTTATTTTTCTAGTAATTAATGACCTTAGTAATAACGAGTTGAATTTACTAGCTGTGTTAGTTTGATGCCATCTTTGTCGTCTTCTCCATTTCAAACAGAAAAGATTATAATATTAAATTGTAACTTTCTTCTAAACGTTATACAGACTTAATTCTAGTTCCTAGTGTTTAAGTAGCGTACAAAACCACACAAATACTATAGAAGTCTGAGAATACCAAAGCAGTACAGCAGCTAACACTTTTACCGCTAAACTGTAAGGGATACATAAATAAGACGTGCCATATTATAAGAGAATTTTGATCTTGGATGCTGTCCGCCAAGAAGATGAAGTAATTCTATAAATAAACGATCTTTGTTTGCTTTATTTACAGAAATGCTTTGTTTGAAATAAATGTTATTCTTAAAACAAGACAATTAAATAAGCATTATAAAACTTAAGACACTAAAAACAAAAAATTCTCAAAAAACAGTACACTAAAAAGTAACGACATAATTCCTTGAAAAAAGTAGCCCTCCCTTATTGTAGCTGTTATGTCTACATTGTACAATTATTATTACTTTGATGTCGGTGTCAGCCGAGGTATGCAGTGATATTTATACGTAAGGCTTTCTACATTTGTACCATAACAATTGACAATAAAAAGTATAGTAACGTTTAAGTAATGAATCTACATTGACTGACACCGACTTGTTTTTAGTCAGTGACAGCGTGCACACATCTGAAATTAAACTATCGCACGACTGTTTAGTCTTGCTCTGATTCCAATAAGTAAACTTATAATACACGTCCACCCAATTTAACTATTTACTTGCACAACTAAAAATCGAGGAGCGTATGCTCCATACTTATAAAGATGCGTTATACCGTTTTTTAGTTGTGCAACTAAACAATTGAATTGGATGCGGTACAACCGACAATCGCACAACAGTTTGGCGATAGTTAAAAGTGTGCGCCCGCTCTAATAGAATCTATGGTGTAAATGATACATTCAGTTAGAAAATTTTAAATGTGTTTGCCAAAACATCGTTAGACGGCGTGGCGTTATGAAATAGAGGAATTGGCCCAACACCAAAGGTCACATTTTATGTAGATAATTATTAACATATTTATATAGTTTTGATCCTAACGTGTTCTTCTGTAAAAGAAAGTAGATAGTTAAGATGAGTAAAGCATCATCACCAGTCTAACCAAGGGGTTGGTAAAAACCCTTTTTTTTAATTCCACAAAAAGTAAAGATAAATCGTTTTTAGTTATCTGTAAGAGTCTGATTTTGTAGCATTAATGTTTGTTTGTTAAAGTTTACGTTTTTAATTAAGATTTTTGATATCTGAATCAATATGAAGATACTGTTTGGTGAAAAGCTGCCCTTAATGTCGTCATTGTTTTCGTAGCCGATTTGGCCGCGTGTTAGCAATTTCGTTCCTATTTGGCAAACCGCCACATCTAAAATAATAACGCTCGGTAATACCGTTTGTAGCGAATCCAATGAACCTTTTATTAGGTAGCCATAACTAATGTGTTTTGGAAAACCGCTATGTATGTCGAACAATGCTGAAGATTTTGATATACGTTACCGACATTGGTAGGAGAGTTGCTGTACACGCTTTTCCGATCGTAAATATGACACGCACACTAAACAAAATTATCGCTAGTAGGAAAAATTATTTCCCGCAACAGTATTGAGTAATCACAAATAGAAGAAAAGCTTTTTTTGATGTGTTTTGTCAGTGATAGAAAATATTTACGAACATACGTATGCAACTAAATGATTAGAATAAAAAAATTAAACCCTGTTTATATTTTTTTAGGCTTTAAAATTACAAAAATCATAAAAACACCTAAATAGAAGCCTTACAGCATAACCAAAGTGACATTAAAATAAATTTATTTAAGCGATTTGACGACACGTCTGTTTAGTGTGCGCTGACCCGAACGTGACTTTGAAAATACCACATACAGCTTTATTCAGTGTTAATGCGTACATCGCGCGTGCGGCGCGCTCGAGACCATGGTGTGCGAGACCATAGAGAAAGAAGACCAGCTCCCGTTCGACGAGGCCTTGGAAAAGACCGGTAGTTAATAGACCATCTTACGTTGAAAGTGTAAAACGAAAGTCATGTCTTTGTGTCTGTTGTTATTGTCTTGAATTGAATCCTAATCGATTTATCAGAATTTTCCTTGTGTTAAGGGAATACAATGTTGAGGTATCAAATACAATATTATTTTTTACCAATATTATTTTAAAAAGGTTTAGATGGATTTAGTTGTTTTGCACAGATATTAACATAGTCTGAATACAGGCTACTTAATAAGATTTTTCTTATTTCTGTGAGGATGAAGTCGCAGGTAAACGCTAGTTAATATTTTCTATGAATCTATGCTTTCTTTGTTCCTTTACAAAATGCACTTATAAGAAAACAATTTTTTTAAGAAAAATAAAACCTATCATTTTTGTAGACTTCTAAAAAAATTCAAATAAATGAAAGAAGAAGAGATGAGATTCCGTTAATTAATTAACTAATCTAAATCCCATAAAAATGAACAAAAGGCGTCTGGTTTCCCTTACAAGTGTGTTAGATGTCAGGTAAAACCATTTCAGTTAATGTCTATTATGAAGCCTTGGCAATTACACCGCACAGTCATTATTCAAGAATACCACTTGCTATTGATCCAATTTCTATCTAAATCTGAGCAAAGCTCTTGAGAATGACGTATAATACGTCTAATAATATGAAGATCGATGATATGATATGATATCAGAATATAATTGATATCTTGTAATTGCCAAGGCTTCATAATAAACACTAAATAAGTTGACTAGGTTTAACATGACATCTTACGCATTTTTGTAAGGGAACGTGAACGAGAACGAGACTCGACAGTCTTTTGTTTATATTTTTTATGGGATCTCACTTCTTTTTGAGTTGTTAGTTAGTTATGAATGTGGAGGGGTACATCGGTAGAGGTAGACCTAGAAAGAGATGGATGGATTGCGTGAAAAGTGACATGATCAAGAAGGGAGTGATGGCTGATGACGGATGATAGAGTGCTTTGGAGGACGAAAACCCGGTGCGCTGACCCTACGGGAGTAGGATAAGGCACAGATGATGACTTCTTATTGGGTTGTTCCAAACAAAAATTGTCTTTTAAAACCAAATTAATTTGAACCTTTCTTTACCTCAAAATAAATCGTCTACAGGTCAAGATTGGCCATTTGTGTGAAATACTTGTATACGTTAATTTTAAAACATAGTTTAATTATATAAAAAACTTAATCAATCTCTTGTAATATGCACAATAAAACAATAATTGTGAAGGAATAATAACAAATTAAACTGTAACACTTTCTTTGTCTGATTAACACCTTTGTTCGATTTAAAATTAAATTAATTTGTTTGTTTTGACTTGACTTCATACCTGTTCAAACACATTACCTCGGTTTTAACAACTAAAACATATGGACAAAAAAAAATTTTTTTCTAAATTATTTTTGACCGACTTCCCAAAAGAAGGAGGTACTCAATTCGTCTGTATGTTTTTTTTTATGTGTGTTACGGCATAGCTCCGCCGCTAGTGGACCGATTTTGATAATTCTTTTTTTACACCGACATCAAAGTAATAATAATTGTACAATATAGACATAACAGCTACAATAAGGTAGGTTTACTATTTTCAAGGAACTATTTCGTTACTTTTTAGTGTAATGTTTTTTTTTGAGAATATTGTGTTTTTAGTGTATTTTGTTTGGAAGTCGGTTTCGGCCATATGATAAAATAACCAATTTCACAATTTAACGGTTAAAATATAAATGTATAATATTACGTATATTTTAACTGTCTATTGTATTTGGTACAAAGGTATATTAGAATTGTCTACAAGTATTTGTGGTTAGTATATAAAATGTTCTTTTTACGGTGTTTTGCCACGGTATAGAAACATGTCATCCTTTTTCTTTTCCAAAAAAACGTATATTTTACGGTCTATTTAATTCTTTAAAGAAAATAGTTGAATGAAAACCGTTAACTCTTCTATTGTTTTAAATCGTTGACAAGCCCTTGTAAACAAAATGGCTGCCATTTTTATATCTATGATAATTAAATTAGCACAATATTAAATGCATTTGATGGCCAAGTAAAACGGTTCACTTGGTTCCTTCTTCCGTATTACCCTTAAAACTAGAACATACACTTAGGATCCTTCTAGAAGAGTCCGTGCATGAATGAATTAATGAATGCTATGAAATTTAAAAATAAAACCTATGTTAGAATAACTGCTGGACTTACCAAAAAGGTTTATTAATTTCTTTGTAATCACGCTTATTTTTTTATAACATTTCCAGCCAGTCTGATTTGTTTTGTTTTTAATTATTGCTTATTTTTCTGTTGTCAGGCAATGGTATCTACAACATTCTGCTATCAGCGACTTGCGCGCTGTCATTACTGGCCATTGGTGCTGATCTGTTCGGCTTCAGTTTGGTGGTGGCGGCCGCGTGTGACCTGAACCTTACCGTGGCGCAGAAAGGAATACTCACTTCCACGCCTTTTGTAGGTTAGTGCACTAAAATGCGAATGGCATTAAAGTATTCCTTGAATACTTCATTTTGTCTGAAATAAGAATGTTGTGATCACAGTCATTGTGCTAGTATAAGATGCCAGTGCACAATGTCTTAATGTAACTGACGTTACGTAGTTAAGGTCGGCTTTTACTTGACTTCATGTTATTGTGTTATCATTTGTTTATATTGTAGCCAAACCGTAGCAAGCTTACTGAACATCCACGACGTGTATGGATTTTGGTTTGACAAGTCGAGTTCTCTTTTGAACGTGCCAAATAAAGTAATATCACTGTATCTTTCTCTTGTTTTTATAATAATGTAATTAACTAAGTTGTACTTACAGGTATTCTCCTGGTATCTTACATCTGGGGCTATGTTTCGGACACGCGGGGGCGGCGGGTCACACTACTCCTCTCTCTCACTTTCGGCTTCCTGCTATCCAGCGTCTGCAGCCTCTCCATCGACTGGATCTCACTGGGAGTCCTCAAGTTCTTGTCTGTTTGTTTGTAAGTTTGTGTTGTATTTTAATTTGCTGAATGTCTAAACGATCCCTACCCATAGACACCCGCGATTCAAACGCTTTGTCTACGCTTAATCGATGGAAGGCATAAAGGGAAGATTTCCCCTTGCTATGTGTCGCCTCCAACGTCAAAGCTACTTTCCCTTACCCTCCTCTCCTTAAAAGAAATGGGTGATAAAGAAAAGGACAAAAATTAAACCTCCGGTATTCACACTTACATATCAGACAAAACGCGTAATTTCTTCGATGTAATGAAAATAATATAAAACTTCCATTAAAAAAATTAAAATAATCAGTTAAATCAAGGTCTCTAATGTTGTGAATGTTGAAAACAAAAACAAAACCATTGTCCTTACGACATTACGGTCGTGCTATTGACACAAGGAATGTAAGGCTTGCTACACATGACGGCTGAAATTCATAAACGATCTAATTATTACTTTTTTGTTCTTCATTTTAAAGATAGACTCAAACTGAACTTAATACCTAGAAATAGGTGGATGTGC
>NW_013525292.1:597954-601862 GCF_000836215.1 Papilio polytes
TATTAGTAATTATAGAGGTTATTTTTCATAATTTATTTATGTAAGAAAACAGATTGAAATTGCACACAAATTAGGTCTTGTAAATAATTTCATAGGTGAAGAAATAATTTTTGAATTGTGTTGTAACTCGGTCTCGTGTGTAGACGTCCTTAGGGACCGTTCGTTTATTTTCATTGAACTCGTTACGACAATGTATGGAAGCGAAGACAGTCTAGTATTTTTCCTTTGTATAATTAATTCAATACATTTTAATTGTCTTTAGGAATTCGGTTACATTATTTTGTTTTGCTTAGTTTGTAGGGTCCACTATTGTATCAGGATCGATAGCGTTACTCTTAATATGCATTATATTATATAGCTTTCGCCCACGAGTCTGTCTCCGTGGAATTAAAAATAAACAAAAGTGAGTAGCCGATGTGTTCTTCCAGGCTATCCTCTACATCTGTACCAAATTTTATCGAAATCCGTTTAGTCGTTTAGGCTACAAACTCTAACAAACATCGATTCATCCACCTATCCATTTAACCTTTTGCATTTATAGTATTAGTATGATTTTTTACTTCCCAAAAGAAAGAGGTTATCAATTCGTCTGTAATTTCTAATAAACAATGTAATCCCTATATTAAAAGACAGTATTAGATATAAAATCTTCGAAAGTGTTTTTGTGTAAGCTGACAAACGAGAATCCGACCACCACTTCTGTTTCCCATCCTTTCGTTATAAGAATAAGGTAGGAAGGGAAAGGTAACTATAACTAAGCCGATACACAAATCAGAGGTTTATTTACGGAAATAAATCAATTATCAACATTAACAATCCACGTGTCTACTGCAACAATATTTGTCCCCATAATATGCATGTAAATAAACATGAGAAAACTTGTTTCCATTAAATTATTCATAGGTAAACTATCAATTAAACTTTACGTAGTTTTTCTTAGCAAAATCATAAAAGTGTAGTTTTGTATTTGTTACTGCAAAATTATTAAAAAAAAATTAATTTTATGGTGTTCAGATACATACTAGATGTACTGAAAATACTGCATAATGAGTGTTTATTACTGTAATTTAACAGTGGTAGTGCCCGCTTTAACATCTTCGCACTGCAGGGCCGGCACGCCCGGTGTAATACCACGACCACACAGAATACAGGCGTGAAATGAAAGCAATTCCGTGTTTCGTCTGATGAGTGTGGTCCCGGAGGCCTAATTTAAATCCCTTTCTCTTTACCACTCTTTTCTTATAGATATAAATATAAGGGGAAGTGGATTTGACGGAGGAGATGCATAGGAAGCGGAAATATCCTCTTTATGTGCTTCTCCTCCTCTGTCGAATAACAGTAAGCAACGCATCTGCAATTGCGGATGTCTATGGATAGCGGTCGCTACGCCATTTTAGCGGATTCAGGTGGCCGCTTGCTCGTTTGCCACCTTTTGTTATAAAATTTTTTCAAACATGACTTTCAAACATGGTTTTATGTTATATGTTTGTGTTCCATTTCAGTTCGTGTGCAGCGAATTCAGTGTCGTACACTTTGGTGGGCGAGTCATGTGTGCAGCGTGTCCGCAATAAGTACATGGTGATGATGACTTGCTTCATACTCTTGTCGCCAGCGTTTGCAGCCCGTGAGTATCCCATGTTTAACAACAAGTTTCTATTGTTGTACAACATCAAGTTTTCACTTACAAATGTAAGGATTGCTGTCGCCCGCATTTTTTACATTTTTCTAGAAACGCCCATATATGTACAAGATGAAATTCAAAAATTGAAAAGCACTGTTATAGCAGGGATCGAATCCAAATCTGTAGAAGTCTGGTGTTTAAACAATGTGCTACTGGCATCCGTAATTAATTAAAATTTTTGTTCTGCAGTTCTGACGTACCCAATATTAAAGCTTGACTTCGAAGCGCCTATACAATGTCTAGGCATTATCTTCCGACCTTGGCGATTATTGAACATCATCCTAGCACTACCCTCAGGATTAGGAGCATTCGCCATGTACTTCTTTCACGAGTCTCCCAAGTTCCTCGCCAACTGCGGCAGAAGAGAAGAAGCGCTAGAGGTGATGAGGTCTATTTACGCGGTCAATCATTCCTGCAGTAAAGAAGAATTTGGGGTAAGTCATTACTTTTGCTAATTTATTTTACAAGGCGTCAAACACAAAATTGCTGTAGGCTGCAGTACTTTAATTAAAATCGATTGATCATTAGAAATGTATTTTAAAAATATTTGTGATGTTTATTCGGTGTTCTAAAATTACAGATCACATGTTTCACAATGTCGGAGACAGCAAAGAAGGAGCAATCGTTATTCCGAGCAATGTACGAACAGAGCGCGCCTCTCTTCAGACCTCCGTATTTGTGGAGGACATTGCAATTGTACTTCATTGTTGCTGTTGTTTTTATTACGTGAGTCATATAATTATTTTATTAGTTATTCCTTGTATCTATAAAATATAACTTTATATTATGCGGTGTAAATGATTTTAAGAAAACTTATCCCCTTCAAAGCTTAGATTGTAAATGTTACTCTTGAATGAAAAAAAATAACGTTTAACGCAGGTGTAGACTAGCGCGGTCTCGAATTTTTGTAATAATGTCTATAGTTGGTTATTAGAATGTGCGTCGCCAGGGTGGTAGCAGCTTCAACCTTTAGAGAATTGTAAAATACAAAAATGACCTCTTTTAAAGCCACAATAATTATAGTGCCCCCTGGTAGATCGCCAGCCGATGTTTATAAGTCTACTTAGTTTATTTTTATGATACGTAGAGTGTTTTAATTAATGTAGATAGATACACTGTTAATGACTATTAATTTACTAAGTATAAAATAACATGAAGTTACGTAACTACAACTTTATTGCACAGTGCATCATACAATCATATTATAATGTCGCGACATTATCTGTTGATAATTAAAATTCGTGCCCGTGGAAAAATCGAGTTGTTTCCAGAATATTCTATCACAGCGACATCTGATGTCAAGTAGCGAAATTGACGCCCTTCGAATAATCGAGATGTTTCCAGAATGTTCTTTCACAACGCCATCTGTTGGCGAGTAGCGATAAACTTCGCGAAAAGATGTCTGGAATATTCGTAGCGGCATCGAGAATGTTCTATTGGAAAATGTATGGGATTCGAACAATCGAGAACGTACTGGAATAAAATGACAAAAGAATAACGAAAAAAAACGAAATTCGGGCTATACTCGTATACGGGGAGTTGGATTCGACTCGGGGAGTCTTACGGTGGAAAGTGAACTGTAAAGAACTCCAGAAAATAGTGACCGTGAAGTGAAAGTGTGTTATAATGTCAGCGGTGTTTTGATAAATACGAGAGTCCAGTGGTCCCCTGTTTCTGTGAGGCGTGAAAACATTAACGAAGAATTATCAAAGTTTTTAACTCTATCCCCACGCCTGTAACAATATCTTGATTTTGTTTTTAATTTTTTTTTGTCACAAATAAAGAAATCTGTGTTAAACTATTAAGCAACATCGTCCGTGTGGAATTACAAAAAGAAATCTAGTAATAAATATATGATGGTGAATGAAATTTTGAGATTAGTTGAAAAAAAATGTTTTCTCTTCATAATATTAGTACAGATGCAGAAAACTACACTTTAAAATGGTACTTAGGATAGAATATCATCAAATCACATAAAACTTTCTATTACAGCTGTAACTTGCACATATATTCTCGTATTAGGTATGAAAAGTTATCGAGGAAATTGCATTGCAAGACACCCTAATGGGTAGGAAATAAACGTCCTCGACTGTACATTCATATTCATGTTTTGTTTTCAGGAACAACAGTTTTCTTGTCTGGTTACCTCACATACTGAATCTAATCAGGATATCTCTCCAAAGCAATACTGCTTCGGGCAATGTATGCGATTTAATATCAGCCGACA
>NW_013525292.1:602425-608465 GCF_000836215.1 Papilio polytes
TTTATTCTCATGTGGGGACAATTGAGAATAAAAAGTTTCATCCGTCCCATCTTTTGCGACGAGGGGACGGTTGGAACTTATTTTATTTCATGACGGTTCCATCCACCTTATTGGTGATGATGGAACTAATAGGTGGGAATTACGAATTTCGAATTACATTCGCAGCTGTCAGATAGGGACGGTACGTCTGCCAATGTTCTGGTATATTCCAATTTTTTTTTCTTATTATCAGATTTCTTTGTATTCTTCCAGACGCCAGATACGTGCGTCAGTACGATCGATGAAAATGTCATCATCACACTAATGATATCCCAAACTGTATTCGCATTCCTCAACTTCGTGATATCGTATCTACCGAACCATAGACGGAAGTTAATGATAGGGATCCTTTGTTTATCGACTCTGAGTGGGTTTACTGTGAGCGTGGTACCCGAGCCTATATCCAGTGTGGTGCTGTTTATGGTGTTTACATCTACTTGCCTAGGTATGGGCATTCTAGCATCTTACTTCGTTGACCAGTATCCTACAACTTACAGGTTAGTTGAAAAACTGAAGTCTTTCTTGCACTATTTGTAAATTCGCTTGGGAGGACTGGCATGAAAAATTTTCGAGAGAGTATCTTAAAAGTCTCGATAAAAGTATGAGATTTGTCAGTGTACTTTACGCCCGCTAGGGGCGCTGAACATATTTAATGCTAGTTTAGTCGATTACGTTATGAATACTTTCTAGCAAATTTTCGTGACGCAATAATTTAAAATTCTATCATCGGTCTAATTATGCAAAAAAAAAAACAGACAATACGTTTTCAGACAGAAGTCATGTTGTTAAAACAATTTAATGACGACGTAAAAAATTTAATATGCAAATAAACATAACTATGATATAATTTCAATTATATTAACTAACTACTCCAATAAAATGTTTCAGAGGCATGGTGTCCAGTTTGAGCATCATGGTGGGTAGGAGCAGTTCCTTTGTGGGCATCAACCTGGTGGGCAATGTCATCTTCCACCACTGCCGGGTCACCTTCAACTTGTGGTCACTGCTTGTTCTCTGTTAGTACTTCAAACATAGTGAAATGAAATGTGTTTCAATTATGTAATATCGTAAACATACGTTAACACGGGTGCCCAGCGCGGATTTTAAATTTTTATTACGTACTAGCTTTTGCCCGCGAATCCGTCCGCATGAAATGAAACAAAGACAAAAGAAAGTTGCCTGTGTTCTTCCAGGCTATGTTCTACATCTATGCAAAATTTCATCGAGATCCATTCAGCCGTTTAGGCTACAAACTCTAACAAACATCCATCTAAACTTTCGCATTTATAATATTAGTAAGATAGATCATGTTTAACAGTGGTAGAGCCCGCTTTAACATCTTTGCACTGTAGGGCCGACTCGCCCGGTGTAATACCATGACCACACAGAAAACAGGCGTGAAGTGGAAGCAATTTCGCGTTTCGTCTGATGAGTGTGATGCGGGAGGCCTAATTTTAGTCACTTTTCCTTTACCACCCTTTTCTTATAAGGAAAGGATTGAGAGGAAAAGTGGATTTGACGGTGGAGGAGATGCATATGAAAGGGAAATTTCCTCTTTATGTGCGTCTTCCCCTCCGTCAATGAAGGGTAGGCAACGCATCTGTAATTGCGGATGTTTATGAGCAGCGATCGCTTTCCATTTCGGTGGATTCAGGTGGCCGCTTGCTCGTTTGCCATCTTATGTTATAAAAAAAGCTGTTTATTTAAACTCGTGTTTAACTACTGATTAATAAATCTCATGTTAAACAGTTTTTTAGTTAATTAATCCTGTTTACTTTTGTATTATAGGCAGCGTAATAGCGGCGTGGTTCCTACCACCTGATAAGCCTATGCAGCCCGCGGAGAAACCGACTAAGTTATAGTTTTAAGTTATAATGTATCTGTGATTTATTATTAGTAATAAATAAGACTATTATAAAAATATATGGCCTTTATTTATACATCATTTACATACTAATTATTCAATTTCATTAACAATTAAAACACATATCAAAATTCTTTTTATTTATTAAAATTGATGATTTTTATATAAATTTCTTTATAGGTTTAAGTCAAATCCTAGGTAATATAGGTATATACATAATACTCACAATTCTAAGTATGAATTACTAGCTTTTGCGCGCGATTCCGTTCGCGTGGAATTAAGAAAAAACAAAAGTGATAAGCCTATGTGTTCTTCCAGGCTATCCTCTGCACCTATAGCAAATTTCATCGGAATCTGTTAAGACGTTTGGGCTACAAACTTTAACAAACATCCATCCATCTTAACTTTCGCATTTATAATATTAGTATAATATGCACAGAAATATATTATGTTTCATTATAAATATACAAAATGTAATTTTTTTAAGACATCGAGGTCGTCACAACTGTTTTACTAAACACGTTGTGCGTTGTATTTAACTTTTGTATAAAATATTCTTACTTTTAATTATGCTAAAAACAGTATAAACTATGGATATGTCTAAAGTTCGTTAAGAGATCACAGAAGGCTTTATAGCCCAGCGCGAACTAAAATTGGTCTAAAAAATGTTGAAACATCACATGTTTTAAATATTCTCTTATATTCAAAAAGCATTTATTTTAACAAAAATATGGATAGATTACCAACTAATCATTAAAATAACTTATTATAATAGTAGTAACTTATATAAGTAAAATATGTATTTCATTTATTTGTCTAATTAAAGGGTCAAATCAATATTTTAAGGCACAAACATAACTCACTAAGTCTTGTCTAGTAATGCTCATTATATCACTGCAAAGCCTATTCTATTACGAGTTATTTTCGTACTATCTGAATGGTACAGTCGCGGAAATCTGCAACGTTCCACATATAAAAAATCCTTGTTTCTTACAACGCAGGAAACTTCGCCCCTATTTACGTATAACCATTTAGGTATCAGTGAGTTGCGCTAACAACGGCTCAAGCAATTAGCCGTGTACACTGACCGACACTTTTTCGTACATATTTAAAAGCCGCGTTCTATTTGGTTATTGTTCCGCGTTTTAATCTGTACAAAATATTCAAACTTAGCTTTTGAAGTGGAACATCGCTAGATTCCTCGATTGTATCTGTGCAAGCCTGTCAAAACATCTGTGTAGAAATGTTGCCACATTAAAAATACACAGAGAACAATAAAATAAATGTTATGGTAGTTTATTGTTAAAGACAACACTTTCTTACAACATTTCGCTTAATATTCAACTTTGTCACTTCACTATATGTCTCCATTCGTCTCTATCTTCCACTACATATGTGTGGAGATGTATCTGTCAAGACCCGTGTACTTCTCACTCTCTTGTTCAGTCTTCTCTTCTCCCGCTTCGCTGTTGTGGTCATCGAGTTTTATCATCATAATTGCACCAATTGAAACTGTAAAAAATGATCACAGTAAGTTCATAACACTCTTGCAAATTTTTTCAGGCTTGTGTTACTTAAGATATAAATTATTGCTTGCGACTTCGCCCGCGTGAAGTTAGAAAAAATCAGAATATAGCCTGTGTTACACTGATAACGTAGCTTTTTAATAGTGAAAGAATTTTTGAAATCGGCCCAGTAGTTTTTCAATTATTTCCAATACACACAAAAATAAAAATGTTTCATCTTTACAATATTAGTATAGATAATGATAACTGACTTGTTAGCAAACCGGCAACTGAGACGAAGGGCGCCGGGCAGGAATAGTCTAGAAGCACTCCTACCGCCAAGTTGGACATAACGCCGCCAGCACGGCCCCACCATGCTCCCCAGCAAACACCCAAACCACTGAAAAGAAATGTGACATAGAATATGTTATTACTTGTACAACTGCCACATACTCTGTCGTTGAATAGTAATTAAGAAAGTCCTTAGTGTTGACGTATCAGAAATATTTCCAAAGAGCAGACGCACACTTTGACTAAAGGATCGTAAAACTGTTGTGCGATCGGTGCGATTGTCAATTGTTTCGGAGCCAATTCAACTAAACAGTTGCACATCTAAAAATCGAGTACATCTCCATATAAGCTCATAGGAGTCAAAGCGAGGTTAATTAACAACCAATATACAAAATGCGGCAGCTAAACTTACCTCAACTTAGCAGGCAATGCGTGCAGAAGTAGTCTAATCAGCAGCACATTGCCGTTTAACGAAGCGGCATTTAGTGCTGCAGCTGCTGCAACCGCCACTTTACTCGAAGTAGCGCAGGAGCACGCACATGCCGCAAGACACGCGCAAGCTAGAGCGCAAGCCAGCGCGCATGCGGCTGCTGCCCGCTGGACTCCGCGAGCTCCCCCTCGCCCGCTCAGCACCGCACACGCTGCGTTACCCAGCACGCAGCACACGCCAACTATCAGACCTGATGTGAACACCTGTGAATAGAAAATTATATACAATCAGATTACATTGCTAAGTTAGATTTATCTAATCGATATATATTCCAAAGGTGGCTATAACTAAATTCTTTTTCATGAGAACAAAGTTTTAATTGTTTGATTTGTCATCAACTCTGTCTGCATGTGTTGGCACAGATCGATTACGTCTTTTTATTTTTCATTAAAGAATTCGAGTTAATAAAAGTTTATGTTAGTAAATGGAAGATAGATCTGTTTTTGCTTTATCTACATGTACAATTATTTATAACTGTACTTACAGCACTGTCAATATTTTCATCACATCTAACGCTTCCTCCTTCGTGCACGTTGAAAAGTGTACCATTGAACCTGTCCAATTCTGTGGTATAATCATGTACTTTGGATAAATCCTTCCACGCGACGTTGCTAGCATTGAACAGCTTTGCAGTTTCAGGTATGCTACGCGAGTATGCGCATTCTTTGCCTTGCATGCGGAGCAGGAGTTCAGGGATCCAGAGGTTTAAGCCAAAACCACTGAAACAAAAGAATGGCATCAATTATTAAATGAATAATATCAGAATTTTCAATATTTGTTTTCAAGTAATATTACGATATACGTAATTAATCATCAACAAAGTCTAAAACTATGCAAAAGTATTGTTTTCTATTGTTTAAATATTCGAATTATTCACAATAATGTCATTTCTTCTCCGACTGATGCAAGAATTTTCAGCCTTCGTATAGTATTAAAAGTAAAATAAAAAATAGTAAGTCGATTAAATTAACTTACGCAGCCATATTCGCAAAGAAGACGAAAAGAATCAGGGTTGATTTCAAAGCATATGCTTTCGATACAAACATCTTCAAGTCCTTTAACACTCCGATGAATAATATCTTCGTTCGGTTCTCTTCTCCATTTACAGTCTTCGCCACGAAAATATTATCTGGTATCAACTTCTTTACCTACAAAAGCAATAAATTGAATTTAAAATATCCGTTAATTTAATATGATTTTCGTAGCTCTCTTTTGTATTTAAGAAAAGAATCAGTAAAACAAACTAATGTAACCCTAACCTTAAATTCTCCAGTAAATCCCATATTGCATCTATGTATCTTAGTCAACAGCTTCAGTGCCATCTCACTCCTGTTGGTGTCACAGAGCAGTCGAGGACTCTCCGGCAGCAACAGCACCCACATGCCGGCCAGGAAACCCGGAATACTGCCTAGCGCTAGATACAATCGCCAGGAATGAACAGGCAGCTGGGAGTGGCTCTCCAACTTGAATGGTATCACTAACCACGCTACAGCTGTAAAAAACATACTTTTAACAATTAAAATGTAACACAATATAATAATTAATCTTGTTTGTATCGGGATCAACTCCAAAAGTGTTATATGGGGAACATACGGTTATTTGCGACTATACTACTTAGAATACCCTCTGTACGCATCGTCGAGTAAAACGAAAAAGAGTCCTGGGATCTAAAGAACAAAGATCTCAAATGACTGGGCAATAGTTAGAAATAAGAATGAGAGGTGCCATTACTTAGTCTAGGGTAAATTAGACATTACCTGGTAGTATAAGCCAAGCAGCGACGAAGCTCATGCCAGTTATGTTCAGATAAAGCTGGCGTCGCTTCACTCCAACCAGGTCTGATAGGTAAGT
>NW_013525292.1:608952-615210 GCF_000836215.1 Papilio polytes
GATCTCCAGAAGAATGGACTACATCACAACTAGCGGGGCAGTAGGGTAAAATAACAATGAGAGCTGCCGTTCGTCAATCAGTTCATTTAGTCTACGGGAACTTAGCATTTACCTGGTAGTATAAGCCAAGCAGCGACGAAGCTCATGCCAGTTATGTTCAGATAAAGCTGGCGTCGCTTCACTCCAACCAGATCTGATAGGTACGTGAAGACGATTGTTGACGGCCCGCCTGAAAAGCATTGTAAGAAATATATTTACCACTTATTAAATAAATCTTAATACATTTGTTATTAGGTATAGGAACAAAATTGATTGACATCAGAATTTACATAAGGTATTTCTTCAAACAGATGTGCTAGTTAAGCTACAGAGCCTTACAACGTGTAACCCCAGTAAACACTAACCGATTAGAAATCCATTAACAGTTCTTGCTGCAAGCAGTATACGATAGTCAGACACGGTGCTCTGAGCCAACAGTATAACTGAGTCGATAAGGAGGGTAGCACTCAGGATGGTCCGTCTGCCGAACACATCCGCAACTATGCCCCAGAAGAAAGCGCTGGCAACGCCACCTGGAATTAGATAATTGAAACATCTCATAAGATGAAAATGTTGATTCTTAAATTAAAAAAAAAACTTACTACATTAAAGTCAACAATGACGTATTTGTGTTGTCTATATTAGTAAAAAATGAAATCATGAATAATATTTTAAAGGTAAAAAAAAAAAAATTAGTTACATCAATCTACACCTTAAAAGCATAATCAAACCCTAAAGAGTTAAGCAAACAATGAAAAACATTTTTTTAGACCTAAAAGGCAATTCTACATTTCATGATGTAATTCGGTAGTTTTATTTCAATTGGACGCTAAAAATTCTATAAAAGGTGATCAAATCACGTTTTATAATTCACTGTTAAAATGAGACGTCACCAAATACATAAAAAACATCATCATAGATGTAACTGACAAATCTATTTTTCAAGTCATTGCAAAATTTTTCATCGATCGGCATAAAATGTCTGGTAAGGTTATTGTATTAGGAAGTTACCCAAATTAGATGTTTCTGGGAACGTCATTTTCAAGAATCAAATTATCTCTATTCGCTCTTCAAAAATATGTACAGTCGGGTAATCTCTCGGTGTTCCATTTTAAAAGCTACAGTCGATATTTGATCGCTTTACATGCATTCAGACGACGCAGAAAAATAACCAAGACGAAGAGACGCAACTTATCAATGTGTCTGTACGAAAAAAAGGTCTCTCAGTTGCTTATAATTTCTTTTTATTATAATCCCATCGTTACCGCCACTGTCAAATTACCAAATTGGATGTTTGTAAGAAGAAGCGGAGTTTGTCTCGTTGCTAACAATTTCTGTAAGTGAAACACCGCGGATTTTCGCGACTGTACTGTTAGGAATAAAATTAGTACCGTGCTATAGAATTGGCGCAACTCTAGATTATCGACATAAACGGCACGTCCCTAGCTGACAGCTGTCAATGTCACTAGAAGTATGGATAGATTGGCGCGCATCCTAAGCCTGACGAGAAGTATTGCTCTGAGTTAAAAGCGACAGTATCAATTAAATAAGTTGTCTAATAGTACATATATATACATAATTTATAACAGTACTCAGAAACTAACGAACTGTTATACATTTTCTAGATTAAATTACATTCATCGCAACATCTTCCGACTTTCTAAGTTAGAAACTGGACCCACTCAGTATGGTCGGGGACAACAAACCTGATTGTATAGCGGGATGACAGACAGCACGTCTAGATATTTTTTAACTAACGCATGAAACTAAAACATAGTCTAGTTAGAAACTCTACTCTTATCCGAGTAGGGTCGCACTAACGAAGTCATTTAATACTGACTTTTAACTGAAGTGTAAATTAAGTATAGCATTATAGGCAGCCATATTATAAGGAACAGACTAGGAAAATTCCTTCTTCACTTCCTTTGAAACGGGTACAATAACTAACATTCATATTAAAACAATAAGACAGTTGACAAACGCATAACTGAATAAACAATGATATAGATTACAAGTAATTTGAATTAAGAATTATTGTTTGAAACAAATGAACCATGTTATTCGGAACACCGACAGTATATTATCTTTCTAAGAGAGCGCTTTTGACTGAACTATCGCAGAACTGTTTAGTCTCGCCTTGATTCTTGTGAACTTATATGGACGTGGCCACACTACTCGATTTTTAGTTGTTCAACTAAACAATTGAATGTGAAACATTCGACAATCGCACAACAGTGTGCGGTAGATGTTAATTTAGTAGTTTTTTTAATGTTAAAAGACAGTCAGGTTACTTTCTTACCACACATAAACGCCATATTGACAAGTCCTGCTTGGTACGTAGTTAAGCGCAGCTCGCACTTGGCGGCAGGCAACACGTACGACATTACGCAGTTCTGCACGCCAGTTGTGAAGAATGCGCACGCACAAGCTCCTAACACGCTCCGGCTGAAGCGACCGTAACCTGCAATATAACCACAATATACGTCATTTTAATCATCAACATATTCACAAAAAGGATTTTTTCATACTACCGCATCACTCCAGTCAGCCCGTGAACATGGTGCATGTAACTGTGCCGAATTAACGGGAGCTAAAACCACCAAATCGTGGTAAGAAACCCGTATCCTACGAACATTATAATTGTAAAACCATGACAGTTTAAAGTTATATGTCATTATAATAGTTACTACAACAAACCTACCAATAGTATGTTTAACTAGTTTAAGGTGGACGTAGATGGCGCTTGCGTTTGTGAGAGTCTTCGAACACAAAAAGGTGATCGATTATCACAGATAACTTATACTAGAAGCTTCTCCTCTCCTCTTTCCCTCTTCCTAGCTTGTATCCTTCTCTTTCAATTAAAATAGATCTGATTCACCACATTATAGGAAATTTCTAGTTATTTTACTTAGATCTTCTCATTATTGTTTTACTATTGATTGATTCTTGTACAATGTAAATGGTTAAATAAGAACTGTAGTTATTAGTACACATTAGTATTAGTACACATAACTTTCTGAAAGTCTATGTTGTTATGCTTGTCCACTGGAATATTATATTGTCTACGATAGCTTGCTATCCAGCAATGGTTATACTAACAATATCATTGTATAGTGTGTTTATTTACCGCCGTCATTTGTGTTTGTAACTACGGACATTCGAGTTCTATAACAACTAATATTCCAGATGTAATAAAATGTTCTTGGGGAAGAACTCATTATTAGTCCACAAATCTTGTAAGATTTACGCAGAAAATTAAGGAAAACACAACACAATGAATGGATGTCAATGGAATACGCACTGTTTAAAATAATTTCATTCATTCCAGTTATACAGAGGATTCTATCGCACTCGAAGTTGTTTTAATAGTTAGGTCCTTTCAAAACCCTGTCTATCCACCAGACAGGGTAATCTTTCGAAGATATCCCCTAATACCAGAAATATAACGATGATTGGAAAAGAATAACAGGCAACGATACTTGATAAATACGAAAGTTTGAATGGATGAAGAACGATTGACCGGATATTGATGATATTTGGCACAGATTTATAATATAGTCTGGAAGAACATATATTCGCAAACGAAGTCGAAGACGATAGCTTAAATATGTTTGCGTATTGATTTGCGTTCCGCTTCTTATCTTTCTAAATTAATTTGAAATTATAACAAAATTTTTTCCAATAAAGTACTTGATTACAGTGTACTTGTGCTGGTGGAAGATCGTGGTTATCGAATCCAGTACTTAGACAAGGAAGCTGGATTCTTAGAGACCTGAATCATATGTGACAATGAATCGACTATTGAACAATAGCAGAGCTATGTTTACTTAGGTACGGTATTGTGCG
The DNA here is from genome assembly GCF_000836215.1 of Papilio polytes. Classification (NCBI taxonomy): domain Eukaryota; kingdom Metazoa; phylum Arthropoda; class Insecta; order Lepidoptera; family Papilionidae; genus Papilio; species Papilio polytes. The sequence goes on from NW_013525292.1 coordinate 612,838, forward strand.
CACCGTACGAGCACATCTCAATGGATGACATACGTCGTACGCTATCTGAGCATATGACAGATTATGGATCACTAGCTTTGGACCGCGACCACCGTGGAATTAAAAAAAAACAAAAGTGAGTAACCTTTGTGTTCTTCTAGTCTAACTTATCTACATTTATACCAATTTTCATCGAAATCCATTCACATGTTTAAGCTACAAATTCTAACAAACATCTATCCATCCATCTAAACTTTCGCATTTTTAATACTAGTATATTAGCATGTTATGAGGAGGGATGAATCGCATGTTACAACGAGAACGTTAGTTATGAGTGTGGAAGGGTACATCGGTAGAGGTAGATCTAGAAAGAGATGGATGGATTATGTAAAAAGTGACATGATCAAAAAGGGAGTGATGACTGAGATGACGTATGATAGAGTTATGTGGAGGACAAAAACCTGTTGCGCCGACCCTACGGGAGTAGGATAAGGACATGATGATGATGATGAGTATGATGGGAAGAGTAAAATTAATTTTCAGTATAAAACAAACACAGAAAAGCTATTAACTAATAGAATTAAAAAAGTAATTATTTAAACTCAAAGAATTTGTTGATAAATGTGCAACTGTGAATAGTTTGATGGGGAAAAAAGCAAGAATCGCCTTAATACGTCTGTAAAACAGTTTTTGACTATTTTAACACAAAATAGATAGTGGGTAATAAAACAAAAAATCCATTTGAAAAGTTCACTAAACAAGAGATGACGTAACAACAGACGGTGAGATGTTTCAAATATTTATTGAATGCAGCAAAAACATCAACACGACATCTTTAAGTTATGAACAACCTGTTTCACTACATGTCGGGAAAACTTTCTTTAAAACGTGCTCTTGTTACCTGGAGAAATGGATGATGCAATCCATATTAATTCTTAACAAAAGAATTTTATTTTAAATCTTGTAATGGAAGTATCATCGCGTTTCGTTTGATCAGTACGTGCCGGAGGCCTAATTTTAAACTCTTTACTTATGTAGGATTGGAAGAAGTATATTTGACAGGGGAGGAGTTATACAAAAAGGGGAAATTTTGTGCGTCCGTGTGTGCGTTTATCTTCGACGAAAAAGGGTTGGGAAAGCATTTGCAATTGCGGATATCTAAGGCAGTAGTTGTATCGCTATTTCGGCGAATTAGCGCTTAATAATCCATGAACCTATCCCTACGTTACAGTCTGAGATTTAATAAACTCCTAATAAGTAAAGTTTTCATTGAAAAACAAGATCTTCTAAATTCCTTTGTGAATACAAGTTTTCACATCCTATAATCATAGCCTTCTAGTTTTTACGCCTACTCATCTAAAATGTTATTTTTAAATTAATCCCCAGTCATAACAATACGCAGACAAAGCATAATAAAATCATACTATCATGTGATGTCCCCCAAGCGATTCAGTCAAGAGTACTTACGGACTTGCAGCCGACATCCGACATCCGAACGGATGCCGCACTCTATTGCCAATTTTTACTAATGCTAAAGTTTGGATGGATGGATATTAGTTACCATGTCCAGAACTGCATATCTAGATGAAATTCGACATAGGTGTAGAATGTTACATAAATATGCATTGTAAATAAGTTTGAATTCCATACGGAGTCGCTGGCAACAACTATAGCGACAACGAGAAAAAAGAAATTTAGTGAAAAATACTTTAATATTATTTTTTTACCTAATAAGCATTTATTTCTAAGTAAATTATAGTTTATAGTTCTAAAGCGTGTCATTTAGTATAACACAAAATGTTACTTCAGCAATTTTCACTGCATCATACGTGAAGACATTAACCAATCTTTTTATTTCATCGCGTTATAAAATATTACATTAATATAAATTACATTGAATACAAAAAACATAGTTTTGTAACATATATAACAGAAACTATCGCTAATGACACTCTTTACATAACACATAACTATGTATCTGTCATTAAATAACTCCGAAACTAATAGACTACAAATAATCTGATAGATTGTACCGAGATAAAGTACAAAAGAAAGACAAGAAATAGCAGGATTCAAATTTGCACCTCAAAATCGATGATCCGTTCTTTAACCTTTAGACTTGCACTTCATATAAAGCTTAAGGAAAAGTATTAATCGTTACAACGTTACCTCTCCAACTTTTTTTTTTAAATATCGTAAGTGACAAACTAGCAAGCGGCCACCTGAATCCGCAAAACTGTCGAAGTGACCGCTGCCCATAGACATTCGCAATGGCGGATGCGTTGCCTTGTTTTTTATAATATAAGATGACAAACGAGCAAGCGGCCACCTGAATCCACCGAAATGGAAAGCGACCGTTGCCCATAAAATCCACAAATGCCGATGCGCTGCCTA